>NC_073247.2:75792500-75882500 GCF_029281585.2 Gorilla gorilla gorilla
GCCCAGAGAGAGTTTCTGATGGTTCTCTGTCAGAGAGTGAGATAGAAGAGCCAGAGGTTTTCAGACTGAAAATGCTTCCATTCCACTTGTCTGGAATCTACAGGTCTTGGTCAGCCAAGGCTGCCTCCTCCAACTGTCAGGGCTATGGTCAGCTAGAGGACAGCTTCTCCTTGCTGGGATCAGAAAGCAATGGAAAAAGTGAGGACATTCACTTACCCAGCTTCCTGAAAAGCCTAAACTGCTATATAAATGTCAGGAACAGCAATTTGTATTGTACTTGATTGGGTTCTGCTTGTTGGACGTAAGGTCTGTCCTGAAGATAATTGTGTTCCAAATCAGATAAGTGCACTACTTACCTTTGTTGGATTTTTTCCTCCTGACTTTATGAAGCTCTTTGGAGAAAATAATGTTTTCCACAAGGCAACTGGAGGTAGTTTTAACAGCTCTCAAATTGAACTGGAAATACTAAAATTTTGTCACTGAAAGGGCCCTAAGAAATTCTTTAGAAAAGCAGCTTCATGTTATGAATGGAGACACTGAGGCATAGAGAGAGGTTAGATAATAAAACAGATTTATGATCAGTGACTGAGACATACATCTGGCAACAAAAGTCTTCTTTGCTATAATTTGGATCATTCTCAGGTTCAGTCCCCTCCCCAAGAATCAGGAGGGAAGAAAAGAGGTTAATTGGAAGGACAGATCCTTACCTATTTACCCCACCGAGACAATTCAGAAGTAAATCCAGCAGCCCCAAGTGGCATACCATAGCCTGATTTAAGAAGCCTCACCCCATATTAGAGTTAGTTGGTAGTCAGATAACTAAAATAATGGTAACAATAGTTTAAACTATGCTGGTTAATACTGGTTTAGTATCTCTCATCTGGTTCCTGTACTAAATGCTTCACTCACAATCTCTCATTTCATTGTCACATTCATCCTGCAGGGTAGGTCTGAATGTCCCCATTTTATAGATGACAGAACGGAGGTTTAAAAAGGTTGCATAACTTGTGTAAGGACACATAGCTAAGCAGTGGAGGTGCTGGCTTTGGAACCCAAGTCTAGCTGAACCCAAGGTCTGGGAGCTTAATTATTACAGTCCCCTACATGGGGTCACAAATGTCTCCTTCATCTGAGGGCTACCCAGTCTTTCCTATCAAGAGCTCTCTTGCTCTTTCTCTCTCCCCTAAATTCCCTTGTCATGGCTTTCTGTCTTATATTCTCACTATTTGTGTCTTTGTCTTATTTCCCTCACAGGCTATAAACTTTTTGATAATATAGGCTGTGTGCATGTGTGTGTGTGTCTGTATATTATTAGCATCTAGACCAATGTCAGGCATATAGAAAGTACTTCCATTTCATAAATGTTTATTGACTAAAAGATGTTGATGACAGCCAGGTTTGCAGAGCAGCTATGCAAAAATGACAAGCCAGGTTCACATCCCTGTCTTTCTACCAGTTTGAAGTAAAAAGGCTATATTCAGGCTTCACCTGAGGTCAGACCACTGATACCAAGCCACCAGTGGTGACAGCCTTTTCAATATTTCCTTTCCTCCTTCATCTCTATGGAAACACCATCCTCAGCTTCTACTGGGGGGAAAACGACCCCCATAGAGTGGCTTTACGGCTGACAGAAGCATAAAAAGGGCTGGCCTAATTCTAAACAGGAGGCTTTGAGTCACCAAATGCTCCTAGACCTTGATGGTAGGTTCTGGCAATAGGCTGAACACCCCATGAATCATATCAGCCAAGCCACTGTGGGTTAGACCTGAACATCTCGATAGAGACATGAAAGACCAACCATCCTCACTTCACAGACAGGGGAACTGAAGCCCAGAGAGGGGAAAGGACTGCCTCAGTATCACATGTGCATTCAGTGGCCAAGCCAAAGCTGGATCCCTAGGCACATTGTTGCTTAGCATGGGGCTGTCCCCATTCCACCATACTGTGTTTTTGATCAGAAGGGCTTCCATGGATTGTCACCCTAGGGGGTGACAGTGCTCCCTGAAGTAGATTTGAAAAGTGATACAGTAGTTTTATTTTCCAGAGTGGGAAAATGGAGGCCTGGGCAATGAGCTCCCTCACACAAAAGTAAATAAAAATTCAATAAAAGGGAAATTGTTTGATGAGGAGAAAAAAGGAAGAGATAATTCTAAATAAATATATCACCTTTCCATGTTTTTTCTTGGTTCTCCCACACATTATTATAAGGTGGCAGTGGGTTACAACTCCCTAATAGGTCTACTAAAACACAGCTTGAGATTGTACAATCTTCCCATGCTGATTGCCGTTGCCAACACCCTGTCTCCTCTATCCATGCTTTGGGAGATTTCAAGAGAATGGAAATACGAAAATGTTTCCATTCTCCTGCCAGCAAGGAGTTATCACAGGGTTATTGAAATAACATTATTTTTTTACTTTGCTTAGCAGAAAAACATTAAGGACTTCTGTTGGTAATAGTAAGATCTAGGTACTGGCTCCAGGCAGAATTAATATTAGTTATATAGCATTTAACAGTTTATTTATCCTTTTTAAGCCTCAGTTTCCTCAATCTCTTTGGGATCCTACTCATTCACCTGACCACCCACCCTCTATTTTCTGAACCACCTGCCTATTTATCCACCCATCCACATATCCATTTGCCCACTGTTTGCGTATCTACTGCTTATCCTGGATAGGTTAAGGGGTTAAGTAATAGCTCTGGTGACAAAATTGCTCAGTTTGAATCCTAACTTCTCACTTTCTGACTGAGTGATATTAAGCAAGTAACTGAATCTCTCTGTGCCTCAGTTTTCTCATGTAAAATTGGAGATGATAATAATATCTATGTCATATGGATGTTTTGAAAATTAAATGAGTTTGTCTGTTTAAAGCATTTGAAAGGTGCTTGACATATAATACACACCAGAAAGTAAATGTTAGCTTCTATTGTTGCATCCCCACTAGATGTCAGGCACTTTTCTGGGTTCTGAGGATTCAAAGTGAGTTAAGATAGTCCCCCAGACTTTCAGAGTTCCATGTAGAGGGGAAGGCAGATATAGAAAAAAAGAATACATTATAATTTAGTGAGAAAATTGTATTAATATAAGTTTTTGCAAGGTACAGTAGTAGCAAGAGAAGTGAGGGACCAAGATTGCTGCTGGCATTGGGGTTGGGGAATGCCTAGCAGAGAGAAGATAACACTGAGCTTGGTATTAATGGGCAAGGTGCAAGGGATGATGTGAGAGTGCAGTGCCTGCAAACGTGTGTAGAAGTCCCAGATGATGTGGTGCATTTGGAGAACTACAGCTCTGTCAGTATGGCTGGTGAGCTAGGCCTAGGCCAGAGTGGCAGGTCCAATCAGAAAAGTCCTCATAAGCCATGATAAGGAGCTTATCCTTTACTGACAGCAGTGGGAAAAGAACAGAAGTAGGTTTCTAGCAAGGTAGGGACAAAATCAGACATTTCCTTGGGGACAGGCACTCTAGGCACTGGGTGAATCTATAGGGTAAGGTGGAAGCAGGAGAAGAGTCTGGAGATATGTTGAGGGCCTGAGTAGACAGGAAGATAGAAGAAGTGCAGGCAGCCTCAGAACATTTGCATTCAAATATAATGTTGCATTCAAATATAACCTTGCATCAGAGAATAAACAAATAAAGAAACTCAGAACAGAGGTGTCCTAGATGAGGTAGGCATGGGAATCCTAAGGGACCTCTAAGGAGGTTCCACCAAATCCAGAGTTCAAAAACCCTGAGCTTGGCAAAAAATCTAATGAAAAGTGACCTCTCAGCCCATGTAGCTATTTTTAGACTTGTGTATTGGGAGCAACATGTGCAGAAGAGCATGTACATGGCTCATTTCTGCTCTTCATTTAGATCTCTGGGCACACATCACAAACTCAGAGAGGCCTTCCCTGACCACTCTGTCTAAAATAGTAGGGTTCTATTCATGGGTTACCGCTCTCTGCCCAGGCCAGACTAGGTTCTACTGTGGGCAGAGGGAAAAGAAACAGCCCCTTGCCCTCAAGATTCCCACAGTTTGTGGCTCTCTCTTTCCCTCTCTCTCTCTCTCTCACACACAAACACACACACAAACACACCATCCACCAAACAAGAAAGCAGCTAGTTAGTACTAAATATTATGGTGCAGCCTAGAAGTGTAACAGAAGTTGACAAGATAAACAGAAGAGTGTGGGAGGGGAGCGAGCTAAGTTTCTTCAGAAAGAGGGTGGAATCTGAAAGTGCACTGAAAGATGAGCAGGAATTTAGGTGAAGTGGACAGGTGGCAGAATAGTGGTGAAGAACTTGGGCTCTGAAATCAGCCAGTCTTAGGTATGAAAGTGGATTCTGCTTACTATATGTTCTTGGACAACTTGCTTTGGCTTTGCCTATCTAAACTCCAGTACTCATCCGTAAAATGGAAAAAGCGAAAATACTTATTTTATAATGTGATTGTGAGTATAAAGGACATGGTGAAGCAATCAGAAAATCTTAGCTGTTGCTGTTATTGATCTTCCATGCCTTCTGACATTCATTTTCTGTGATCTTCTCACTTAAGATGGTCGCTTCCTCACAGGATCCCAAAGACCTACACCCACTGTGGCACCCCACTCAGGCTTTCCTTCTAGGGAAGATTCCGTGTGTTATCAGTGCTTTTTCTTCCTTTTCCTCTTCATATCTGATCTGGTCTGTGTCGCATTTCCATAGGACTCTGTTTCCTAGCTCTTTGATCTGATAAATTAATTTCTAGTAAGAGGTCAGTAATTGATAATGACCTCTTTCAGAGATTTTTCATTTATTTGTAGGACTCCTAGGCACATAATATTAATCCCCAGAGGCATCTAGAGAAACCAGAGGTTTTCCAAACAGTCTACATCTTTAAGAATTGGAGACATACCCCTGCTCAGGCCTTAGGTACCTCTAAGGCATTCCTTTCCAGTCACCTGCTCTAAGAGGAACCTCTTCCCACTGTTCTCCTCAGGCCCCAAACTGCTTGCTTCTCCCTTTTTCTTTGGCTTGTCCTGCATTTCAGCTCAAAATGGTTTACCTTAGCATTTCTGATTGGAAACGCACAGGACACTGTTTTTCAGTAACCTTAAGACACCTGGCCGAGCACCAAGCCCAGACCCACATTCTTCCTTGACTTGAAGTAATTGAGCAGAAGGGACACCATGCCCTTCAGGCAGACCAGAGGCCTGTCTTTTGATCTCTTGCTCAGACTCATCTATTATTCCTTTAACACCGGTGCAGCAAGCACACTATGCAGATCTCCCTGGCCAAGTTGTTCTTGCCAAATCCTGCACCTAAGTGCAGGGGAGTGTTACAGCCTAGAAAGTGTTACAACATTAGGAAGGGTTAAAGATAAAAGACAGCACAGAAATTGACATCTGGAAAGTATCTGGGGTAAATTTCATATCATCAGCCTGGCTTCATCCTGTTGCCATGATTAACCCTATTCAGAGTGTTAGGTTCCTATTCTTGCTAGAAGTTGGCATTATCTGGGAAAGATTTTACTGTTCCTTCCTTCTGGAGTGATAATCACTACTTATCTGTGTGGCCCCCCGACAGACAACATAGTCACAATGGCCATGTATAACAATAATAACATCAGCAAAACCCCACTTATGAGCAGCTTACTTTGTGCCAGGCACTGCATTAAGTACTTAACAGACAGTAACTCATTTAATCCTCACAGTAACCCTAGAAGGAAGGTGCTATCATTGTGATTATTATCCCCCATTTTACAGATGAGAAAACTTAGACACAGAGAGGTTGAGTGACTTGGTCAAGGTCACACACCTAGCAAGTGGTAAATCTGGGACTCAGAACCAAACAGTGTAGCTCTCTCAGCCACGTCCTTAATCCCCATTCTATATAGTCGCTCAACATTGACTTCACATATTGAGTGAAGCCTTATTAATGGAGCACCAACGGTAATGGATTTGCTGCATCTATGTGCAAGAGGTTTGTTGAGCTGATTGCAAGTAAACTGGTAACCCACTTAAGAAAAAATATCTTTCCTTTTATAGCTGCTAAAATTAAAAACAGAAACACCACCATGGCCTTGAGTTTTTGTATCCACCAGATCTACACACATTTGCACATATTTGACGTTCCAAACAGTCTGTATTCATTAAGGCAAGCCCACTCTATGTGAGTAGATAATTCATGCTATTGTATGTGCTAACATGAAACAGCATATTGTTCTCCCAAATTCAACGATTCAGATAAGCTTCATTCCAAATTAATCTTAGTTTGTATAGTACAACATACCTTGGCTTTTTAGGGTCCCTTTACTCAACAGGCTTACCAAACACCTACCATGTGCCAGGCACTGCTTGGGGTGCTACAGCCAGAGACTGATGTAATATGAGCCCCACCTCCAGCAGTCCACAATATTTCCATGTCGAATGTGGAGCACCATAGGTACTAGGAGAGGCATGGTTTGGAGGCTCTGGGAGGGCAGAGACTGCTGTATCCCCAATGTCTTTAATATAGTGGGCACACAACAAATATTTGTTGAATGAATGAGCAAGAGCAATATTTAAATCAGATGTTAAAATTGTGGTTTTGCCCACAGAAATTTGTAATTGGGAAAATATCACATGCAAAACAGACTTAATATTTACCAAATATAATAAATTAAATCACAAGTGTGATCCAACTAGTTCTGAGCACTCCTATAGCTGCCCTTTTTTTTCCTCATAACAGTCATGAGTTAGAGAGGGACAGGAACTTTTCTCTGCAGGATACAGGTGGAGAAATTGAAGCCCAGAAAAACATAGACTTGTAGGGTCAGAAGGGATCTTAGAGGTCATCCTGTGCAACCTCTAACCCTGCCCAAAATGACGTTTTCCCTCCACCCCGCCCCATAACTATTGGAAAATTCTGAAAGCTGGAGATAAACCTCTCATTCCCTGGTAAAAGGGTCCAGAATTCTCCCCACAGCATCTCTGACCAGAGGTCATTCAGGCCCTCATGTTTACTGGTCCTTTGTTGGACAGCTTGTCTTAATAGACAAGTCTTCATTAGATAGGACTGCAACTTTCCTCCCTATAAAGTGTCCTGGGTTTTCCTCTCTGGAAATCATCCAAATGATCCTCCCTCTTCCACATGCCAGCCCTTCAGAGAAAGAAAGAGGTGTATCCAAGGCCACTGGAGGTCCTCCCATTTCTACCATCCAACTTGTGATTTTCAAGATAACAGACATCTTTTCATAGAAAGCAGTGATGATATTCACTCAATAAATACTCTTTGAACATTGGGCTAAGGAAGGCTGTGCCCTCTAAAAATTACCAATCTAGTAAAAAAATGTTTATTTTCCTCATAAACTTGTTGCCATATACGGAGTAATTAATGCAATACCTGAGGTGCTGTACATAAGAAGGGGATCTAGCTGGTAAGGGACTCAGGGAATGCTTCACAGAAGTGGCATATATTTTGGCCTTAACAATTGAGAAAGGGTTCTCTAGATGGAGAACCTAAAGAGCTTCAAGAAAGAGAACAATGCGCGAAAGTTCAAGAAAACATGTGCTTAGGGATATAGCAAAAAGATTGGTGTGGCTGGGGTAAGCCTAAGGAGAGGAAATGGTGGAAAATAAAGAGGTAGATCTGTAAGGGCCTCCCTTGGTCATGCCAAAGTGAATGGACTTTACCTGCTGACCAAGAGCCTAGTAAGTTATCTATGGTTTAAAAGTAGGAAAGCCAAAGTCAAAGAGTGTCACAGATTAAATGTGAGAATGAACTTGGGTGGTGGCGGCAGCAAGGATAGAGGTTAAAAGACAATACCAATTCGTGATTACTAATGTATATGCCCACAGAAACAAGGCAGACAACATAAATGAGTGAAATGGGCTAGATGCAATACTACAGGGAGTGCTGGGGACTGTGACAATTGAGATATAAACTTTGCCAAAAGGGAGTTGCTACTCAGTTCTAGTCGATAAATACCCTGCAGGAATAGGGGAAATCAGATTTTTATGCAAAACCTCCCAATCACATTTAGTGACTTCTGTGCTAAGTGTAAACTCAAAATGACTAATGGAGATGGTAAGGAAGGGGGAGAAGTCTACTTTGGGGAACTGGGAGGAATGGTGGCGCCACTCAACTAGACATGGAATAGAAAAGGAGGGGCTGCTCTACCTTGGAGGTGGGGGTACAGAGTAGCAGAGGATAATGAGTTCTGTCTTGGACATAATGAATTACAGGATCTGTAGAAAGCCAGATGGCGATGGCAGCTAGGATTTTGGAAGTATCCTGGATCTGGAGAAAGCAAGTTGAGATTAGAGGTTTAGGGGACACTGACATAGGTAGAAAGCACATGTGAAACTAATGATCCTTTTGGCTCTTTCTCAAGAGAGAAAAGCCCAGATCACAGTTCCTGGACCCTTCATTGAATCATAGGCCCAGGGAGTTCTCTGGATACATATGGCTGTGTTGAAGGTGGGGAATTGGACAAAGCTAGGAGTACTCAGGGAAAAAGGAAGGAAGGAAGGAAGGAAAGAAGGAAGGAAGGAAGGAAGGAAGGAAGGAAGGATGGAAGGATGGAAGGAAGGAAAGAAGGAAGGGAAGGAGGGAGGGGGGTGAGGGGGCGAGGGGAGGAAAACGGAAGGCTCACCTTCAGTGGAGCCACCAAAATCAGTTTCCCATTAGCTAGCTGTTTCATATCATTTAGGGAACCTTTTAAAATATGGATTCCCAGCTCCTCCATATACCTATTGAGTCTGAATGTTTCTCTTCACCACTACCCCAATCAGTCTTAGTCCTCACCACCTCCTTACTCTATTAATCAAGAAGCCATGGTCCTTAAGGCTCACGAGGGCCCCAGAAACCATCTCATTCAAGTCTTTTAATAACTCAGATGGGGAGCTGAAGACCAGGAAGGAGACAAGACTTCTAAAAGTAAGTCATAAAGCCAGGACCATATTCTGTAATCTGAATTACTCAGCCTCTTTTCTGATGTGTATGTCTGTGAGAGAGATCATTCATGATCTGTCTTTCAGCATAAGGCTGAGTTCCTGCCCTTGATGAGTGACTTGAAGCAATTCCGTCTTCCCAGCTGAGCCAGAGACTAACCATGAATGTTGCCTCCTGAGTAGCATCTGGCGCCTGACTATCCCCAAAGCAGCAGGAACATATATGTATAAAATTAGGCACTGATGCAGATACATAGACAGGTCTTGAGAGAAAATCAATACTGGAAAATGCACAGCAATGAAATACCAAAGAACCCATAATAGGAAGCCCTGCCCCCTCATTAAGGAACAGATGGACAACCCTGTTCATACCTGTCAAAGTCTTAGAGTCTGACGCCCAGCTGCTTGGCCACAGGAAAAGACTTTCAGAAGTCTTTCCACCTCAGAATGGATGCAAATCAGGCAATTTTCAAACCATTCATTTACTATCTTTCTGGATATCCAGTGTTTGGGTTTGAAAACACCATCCTCTAAATTAAAACCTGGCTGAAAGCCAGGGCCTGAGGAGTGCAAGGGGGCAAGAGCAAGCCACAGCTAACCACAGAAAAGGTCTGCCTGCTTAAGGGTCTCCCCAGTGCTCCCAAGAATGTGGAAATGCCACTAGCTTTGTGGTGAAATAGGCCCCAAAATAACTGTCATGCAGTGGAGTCATAGAAGTAAACACAGGTGCTGGAGAAATACAAAGGAGGCACAGTCACAATAGCTAAGAGATGGTCAGGGAATGCATTCTAGAACTGTTATCTCAGCCAAGTACTGAAGGGTGTCAGTCAGATGCAGGAAAAAAGGTAGGCAATCCATGTGAATGGAGTAACACAGAAGTGAGGGAGACATGGGCCCTAAAAGAACTGTAATGTCAGTCTGCAGAGGAGGTTATGAATGAGAGAGCTGAGAGAGATGAAGCCGGAGAGGCTGATAGCAGTCAACTCAGGAACATTGCCGTAAACCAATCAAAGAATTGGGACTATACATGAAAGGAAATTGATAGCTATGGAATTGGCTTTAAGGTAGATTAATATGGTTGGCATTCACTGTAGCAACAGCATTGAGAATAAATTGGAGGGGGAAAAATTGGAGGTTGAGTGACCACTTGGAAGATTGAGGCAATAATCTAGGCAAAAGCTAGTAAGAACCTAGAAGTTCCCTCATGCTGCCCCTTTGTAGGCAGATCCTCCCCACCTCTAGTCCTTGGCAACCACCATTGATCTGTTCTTCATCACTATAGTTTTATCTTTTCAAGAATGCCATAAAAATGGAACCATACAGTATGTAACCTCCTAAGGCTAGCTTATTTCACTGAGCACAATATCTTTAAGATTCATCCATATTGTTGTGTGAATCAGTAGTGTATCCTGTTTATTGCTGAATAATATTCCATTGTATGCATATACTATATTTACCTATTCGTCCATTGAAGGACATTTAGTTTGTTTCCACTTTTTGGCTATTATAAATACTGCTGCTATGAGCATTTATGTACAAGTTTTTGTGTAGGCATATGTTTCCATTTTTCTTGCCTACCTATATACCTAGGATTAGAATGTCTGGGTCATATGGTAACTCTGTGTTTAACCTTGTGAGTAACTTCAAACTGTTCTTCAAAGTGGCTGCAATTGATGATCCGTGCAGTGAACCATCATGGCACACTTCTACCTATGTAACCTGTACATCCTGCACATTTTATTTCACTTAAAAGTTGAAGAATAAAATAAAATAAAATCCCACCATTGATGTATGAGGATTCCAGGTGTTCCATATCCTCATCAGCATTTTGTATTGTCAGGGTTTTGTTTTGTTTTGAGACATTCTAGTGAATGTGCCATAGTGTCTCATTGGGGTCTCAATTTGAATTTTTTGCATTTTCCTAATAGCTAATGATGTTGAACTTCTTTTTATGTGTTTATTTAACATCTGTATATTCTTTTTAGTGAAATGTCTGTTCATGTCTTTTGCCCATTTTCTAATTGGATTTATTTTTGCTGAATTTTGAACACTCTATTTTAGACACTAGTTCTTTGTCAGATATGTGGTTTGCAAATATTTTCTCTCAGTATATAGCTTATCTTTTCATTCTCTTAACAGGATCTTTTGAAGAGTAGAAGTTTTGATTTTGACAAAGTCCAATTTATTTTTTTAATGAATTATGCTTTTGATGTCTTGTCTAAGAACTGTTCACAATGCTTTTGATGTCTTGTGTGAGAACTCTTCACAAAGCACTAGGTCCCGAAGATTTTTCTCTTGAGTTTTCTTCTCAAACTTTTAAAGTTTTATGTTTTATATTTAAATATGTGATCTGTTTCTTGTTAATATTTGTATAAGATGTGGGGTTTATATTGTTTCCTTTAAAAATTTTTTTTCTTCTTATGGATGTAAACAATTGCTCTATCATCATTTGTTTTAAAAGGTTATCTTTCCTTCACTGAAATGTTCTTTTAATTTTGTCAAAAATCAGTTGGCCATAATTTGTGAAACTATATCTGTGTTCTTTATTCTGGTCCACATTCCATGTGTTTATCCAGTCACCAACACCATCTTATCTCGATTACTCTAACTTTACAGTAAGTCTTAGAGTCAGGTAGTTTAAGTTCTGCAACTTTTTCTTTTATCAAGATTGGGTGAGTCTAGTTTCTCTGTCCTTTCATTTAAATTTTAGAATATGCTTGTCTATATATACAAAAATCATACTAGGATATTGATCAGAATTGTGTCATATCTATAGATCAATTTTAGAGAATTGAATCTTAGAGATACTGAATCTTCCAACCCATGAACGCATTATGTTTCTCTTTATTTAGATCCTCTTTGATTTATTTCATCAGCACTTTGTAGTTTTGAGCAACAGATACTGCAAATGTTTTGTTAGATTTATACCTTATATTTTCTGAGCTATTCTAAATTTTATTTACTTTAAGATTTTCTTCTCTCATTGTGTGTTGCTAGTATATAGACATACAATTTGTTTTATAAATTGATCTAATAACCTGTGGCTGCACTCAATTTGCTTCTTAGTCCTAGGCATTTCTTTGTAGATTCCTTGGGATTTTCTATGTACAAAATCATATTCTCTGTAAATAGAGCCTGTTTCAGTTCTTTCTTTCCAGACTTTATGCCCTTCATTTTTCTGCCCTGTTGCACTGGGTAGGACTTCTAAAACAATGTTCAATACGAGTGGTGATAAAGGAGATCACTGACTTGTTATGAAATCGAAGGAGGATGCATTTAGTTTTTCATCATTAAATATGATGTCAACTATAGGGATTTTGTAGATGTCCTCTGTCAGGTTAAGAAAGTTCTCTTCCATTCTTAGTTTCCTGAGTTTTTATAATGAATAGATGTTGAATTTTGTTAAATCCTTTTACTGAATCCATTGATATTACTATGCAATTTTTCTTCTGTTTATAATATGGTGGGTTGCATTGATGGACTTTCTTTTTTTTCTTTTTTTTTATTATTATACTTTAAGTTTTAGGGTACATGTGCACAATGTGCAGGTTAGTTACATATGTATACATGTGCATGCCGGTGTGCTGCACCCACTAAATCGTCATCTAGCATTAGGTATATTTCCCAATGCTATCCCTCCATCCTCCCCCAACCCCACAACAGTCCCCAGGGTGTGGTGTTCCCCTTCCTGTGTCCATGTGTTCTCCTTGTTCAGTTCCCACCTATGAGTGAGAACATGTGGTGTTTGGTTTTTTGTTCTTGCAATAGTTTACTGAGAATGATGATTTCCAATTTCATCCATGTCCCTACAAAGGACATGAACTCATCAATTTTTATGGCTGCATAGTATTCCATGGTGTATATGTGCCACATTTTCTTAATCCAGTCTATCATTGTTGGACATTTAGGTTGGTTCCAAGTCTTTGCTATTGTGAATAATGCCGCAATAAACATACGTGTGCATGTGTCTTTATAGCAGCATGATTTATACTCCTTTGGGTATATACCCAGTAATGGGATGGCTGGGTCAAATGGTATTTCCAGTTGTAGATCCCTGAGGAATCGCCACACTGACTTCCACAATGGTTGAACTAGTTTACAGTCCCACCAACACTTTTACAAGTGTTCCTTTTTCTCCACATCCTCTCCAGTACCTGTTGTTTCCTGACTTTTTAATGATTGCCATTCTAACTGGTGTGAGATGGTATCTCACTGTGGTTTTGATTTGCATTTCTCTGATAGCCAGTGAGGGTGAGCATTTTTTCATGTGTTTTTTGGTTGCATAAATGTCTTCTTTTGAGAAGTGTCTGTTCATGTCCTTTGCCCACTTTTTGATGGGGTTGTTTGTTTTTTTCTTGTAAATTTGTTTGAGTTCATTGTAGATTCTGGATATTAGCCTTTTGTCAGATGAGTAGGTTGCAAAAATTTTCTCCCATTTTGTAGGTTGCCTGTTCACTCTGATGGTAGTTTCTTTTGCTGTGCAGAAGCTCTTTAGTTTAATTAGATCCCGTTTGTCAATTTTGACTTTTGTTGCCATTGCTTTTGGTGTTTTAGACATGAAGTCCTTGCCCATGCCTATGTCCTGAATGGTAATGCCTAGGTTTTCTTCTAGGGTTTTTATGGTTTTAGGTCTAACGTTTAAATCTTTAATCCATCTTGAATTGATTTTTGTATAAGGTGTAAGGAAGGGATCCAGTTTCAGCTTTCTACATATAGCTAGCCAATTTTCCCAGCACCATTTATTAAATAGGGAATCCTTTCACCATTGCTTGTTTTTGTCAGGTTTGTCAAAGATCAGATAGTCGTAGATATGTGGCATTATTTCTAGGGCTCTGTTCTGTTCCATTTATCTATATCTCTGTTTCAGTACAAGTACCATGCTGTTTTGGTTACTGTAGCCTTGTAGTATAGTTTGAAGTCAGGTAGTGTGATGCCTCCAGCTTTGTTCTTTTGGCTCAGGGTCGACTTGGCGATGCGGGCTCTTTTTTGGTTCCATATGAACTTTAAAGTAGTTTTTTCCAATTCTGAGAAGAAAGTCATTGGTAGCTTGATGGGGATGGCACTGAATCTATAAATTACCTTGGGCAGTATGGCCATTTTCACGATATTGATTCTTGCTATCCATGAGCATGGAATGTTCTTCCATTTGTTTGTATCCTCTTTTATTTTGTTGAAGAGTGGTTTGTAGTTCTCCTTGAAGAGGTCCTTCACATCCCTTGTAAGTTGGATTCCTGGGTATTTTATTCTCTTTCAAGCAATTGTGAATGGGAGTTCACTCATGATTTGGCTCTCTGTCTGTTGTTGGTGTATAAGAATGCTTGTGATTTTTGTACATTGATTTTGTATCCTGAGACTAGGCTGAAGTTGCTTATCAGCTTAAGGAGATTTTGGGCTGAGACAATGGGGTTTTCTAGACATACAATCATGTCATCTGCAAACAGGGACAATTTGACTTCCTCTTTTCCTAATTGAATACACTTTATTTCCTTCTCCTGCCTAATTGCCCTGGCCAGAACTTCCAACACTATGTTGAATAGGAGTGGTGAGAGAGGGCATCCCTGTCTTGTGCCAGTTTTCAAAGGGAATGCTTCCAGTTTTTGCCCATTCAGTTTGATATTGGCTGTGGGTGTGTCATAGATAGCTCTTATTATTTTGAAATATGTCCCATCAATACCTAATTTATTGAGACTTTTTAGCATGAAGGGTTGTTGAATTTTGACAAAGGCCTTTTCTGCATCTATTGAGATAATCATGTGGTTTTTGTCTTTGGTTCTGTTTATATGCTGGATTACATTTATTGATTTGCATATATTGAACCAGCCTTACATCCCAGGGATGAAGCCCACTTGATCATGGTGGATAAGGTTTTTGATGTGCTGCTGGATTCGGTTTGCCAGTATTTTCTTGAGGATTTTTGCATCAATGTTCATTAAGGATATTGGTCTAAAATTCTCTTTTTTGGTTGTGTCTCTGCCCGGCTTTGGTATCAGGATGACGCTGGCCTCATAAAATGAGTTAGGGACGATCCCCTCTTTTTCTACTGATTGGAATAGTTTCAGAAGGAATGGTACAAGTTCCTCCTTGTACCTCTGGTAGAATTCGGCTGTGAATCCATCTGTTCCTGGACTCTTTTTGGTTGGTAAGCTATTGATTATTGCCACAATTTCAGATCCTGTTATTGGTCTATTCGGAGATTCAACTTCTTCCTGGTTTAGTCTTGGGAGAGTGTATGTGTCGAGGAATATATCCATTTCTTCTAGATTTTCTAGTTTATTTGCATAGAGATGTTTGTAGTATTCTCTGATGGTGGTTGTATTTCTGTGGGATCGGTGGTGATATCCCCTTTATCATTTTTTATTGCATCTATTTGATTCTTCTCTCTTTTTCTCTTTATTACTCTTGCTAGCGGTTTATCAGTTTTGTTGATCCTTTCAAAAACCAGCTGCTGGATTCATTAATTTTTTGATGGCTTTTTTGTGTCTCTATTTCCTTCAGTTCTGTTCTGATTTAGTTATTTCTTGCCTTCTGCTAGCTTTTGAATGTGTTTGCTGTTGCCTCTCTGGTTCTTTTAATTGTGATGTTAGAGTGTCAATTTTGGATCTTTCCTGCTTTCTCTTGTGGGCATTTAGTGCTATAAATTTCCCTCTACACACTGCTTTGAATGTGTCCCAGAGATTCTGGTATGTTGTGTCTTTGTTCTCGTTGGTTTCAAAGAACATCTTTATTTCTGCCTTCATTTCGTTATGTACCCAGTAGTCATTCAGGAGCAGGTTGTTCAGTTTCCATTTAGTTGAGCGGTTTTGAGTGAGATTCTTAATCCTGAGTTCTAGTTTGATTGCACTGTGGTCTGAGAGATAGTTTCTTATGATTTCTGTTCTTTTACATTTGCTGAGGAGAGCTTTACTTCCAACTATGTGGTCAATTTTGGAATAGGTGTGGTGTGGTGCTGAAAAAAATGTATATTCTGTTGATTTGGGGTGGAGAGTTCTGTAGATGTCAATTAGGTCCCCTTGGTGCAGAGCTGAGTTCAATTCCTGGGTATCCTTGTTGACTTTCTGTCTCGTTGATCTGTCTAATGTTGACAGTGGGGTGTTGAAGTCTCCCATTATTAATGTGTGGGAGTCTAAGTCTCTTTGTAGATCACTCAGGACTTGCTTTATGAATCTGGGTGCTCCTGTACTGGGTGCATATATATTTAGGATAGTTAGCTCTTCTTGTTGAATTGATCCCTTTACCATTAAGTAATGGCCTTCTTTGTCTCTTTTGATCTTTGTTGGTTTAAAGTCTGTTTTATCCGAGACTAGGATTACAACCCCTGCCTTTTTTTGTTTTCCATTTGCTTGGTAGATCTTCCTCCATCCTTTTATTTTGAGCCTATGTGTGTCTCTGCACATGAGATGGGTTCCCTGAATACAGCACACTGATGGTTCTTGACTCTTTATCCAATTTGCCAGTCTGTGTCTTTTAATTGGAGCATTTAGTCCATTTACATTTAAAGTTAATATTGTTATGTGTGAATTTGATCCTGTCATTATGATGTTAGCTGGTGATTTTGCTCATTAGTTGATGCAGTTTCTTCCTAGTCTCGATGGTCTTTACATTTTGGCATGATTTTGCAGCGGCTGGTACTGGTTGTTCCTTTCCATGTTTAGTGCTTCCTTCAGGAGCTCTTTTAGGGCGGGCCTGGTGGTTGCAAAATCTCTCAGCATTTGCTTGTCTGTAAAGTATTTCATTTCTCCTTCACATGTGAAGCTTAGTTTGGCTGGATATGAAATTCTGGGTTGAAAATTCTTTTCTTTAAGAATGTTGAATATTGGCCCCCACTCTCTTCTGGCTTGTAGAGTTTCTGCCAAGAGATCGTTTGTTAGTCTGATGGGCTTCCCTTTGAGGGTAACCTGACCTTTCTCTCTGGCTGCCCTTAACATTTTTTCCTTCATTTCAACTTTGGTGAATCTGACAATTATGTGTCTTGGAGTTGCTCTTCTCGAGGATTATCTTTGTGGCATTCTCTGTATTTCCTGAATCTGAATGTTGGCCTGCCTTGCTAGATTGGGGAAGTTCTCCTGGATAATATCCTGCAGAGTGTTTTCCAACTTGGTTCCATTCTCTCCGTCACTTTCAGGTACACCAATCAGACGTAGATTTGGTCTTTTCACATATTCCCATATTTCTTGGAGGCTTTGCTCATTTCTTTTTATTCTTTTTTCTCCAAACTTCCCTTCTCGCTTCATTTCATTCATTTCATCTTCCATCACTGATACCCTTTCTTCCAGTTGATCGCATCGGCTCCTGAGGCTTCTGCATTCTTCACGTAGTTCTTGAGCCTTGGTGTTCAGCTCCATCAGCTCCTTTAAGCACTTGTCTGTATTGGTGATTCTAGTTATACCTTTTTCTAAATTTTTTTCAAAGTTTTCAACTTCTTTGCCTTTGGTTTGAATGTCCTCCTGTAGCTCGGAGTAATTTGGTCGTCTGAAGCCTTCTTCTCTCACCTCCTCAAAGTCATTCTCTGTCCAGGTTTGTTCCGTTGCTGGTGAGGAACTGCGTTCCTTTGAAGGAGGAGAGGTGCTCTGCTTTTTAGAGTTTCCAGTTTTTCTGCTCTGTTTTTTCCCCATCTTTGTGGTTTTATGTACTTTTGGTCTTTGATGATGGTGATGTACAGATGGGTTTTTGGTGTGGATGTCCTTTGTCTTTGTTAGTTTTCCTTCTAACAGACAGGACCCTCAGCTGCAGGTCTGTAGGAGTACCAGGCCGTGTGAGGTGTCAGTCTTCCCCTGCTGCGGGGTGCCTCCCAGTTAGGCTGCTTGGGGGTCAGGGGTCAGGAACCCACTTGAGGAGGCAGTCTGCCCGTTCTCAGATCTCCAGCTGCGTGCTGGGAGAACCACTGCTCTCTTCAAAGCTGTCAGACAGGGACATTTAAGTCTGCAGAGGTTACTGCTGTCTTTGTGTTTGTCTGTGCCCTGCCCCCAGAGGTGGAGCCTACAGAGGCAGGCAGGCCTCCTTGAGCTGTGGTGGGCTCCACCCAGTTCGAGCTTCCCGCCTGCTTTGTTTACCTAAGCAAGCCTGGGCAATGGTGGGCGCCCCTCCCCCAGCCTCGCTGCCTCCTTGCAGCTTGATCTCAGACTGCTGTGCTAGCAATCAGTGAGACTCCGTGGTCATAGGACCCTCCGAGCCAGGTGCGGGATATAGTCTCGTGGTGAGCCATTTTTTAAGCCCGTTGGAAAAGCGCAGTATTAGGGTGGGTGTGACCCGATTTTCCAGGTGCCATCTGTCACCCCTTTCTTTGACTAGGAAAGGGAACTCCCTGACCCCTTAGGCTTCCCGAGTGAGGGAATGCCTCGCCATGCTTCGGCTCGCGCATGGTGTGTGCACCCACTGACCTGTGCCCACTGTCTGGCACTCCCTAGTGAGATGAACCCGGTACCTCAGATGGAAATGCAGAAATCACCTGTCTTCTGTGTCGCTCACGCTGGGAGCTGTAGACTAGAGCTGTTCCTATTCGGCCATCTTGGCTCCTCCCTGGGCTTTCTAATATGGAATCAGCCTTGCATTACTAGAATAAGCCCCATGAGGTCATGGTGCATTAACCATTTTTCCTTTTTGTTTGTTTTGATCAAATTTTTATTGTGGTAAAATATAAATAACCTAAAACTTACTATTTTAACCATTTTTAAGTGTATACTTCAATGCCATTAAGCATATTCTTTTTTTGGCTTTTATTTTAGGTTCAGGGGTACTTGTGCAGCTTTGCTACATAAGTAATCTTGTATCACAGGGGTTTGATGTACAGATTATTTCATCACACAGATACTAAGCATATTACCAAATAGTTATTTTTCCTGCTCCTCTCCCTCCTTCCACCCTCCAACCTCTGGTAGGCCCGAGTGTCTGTTGTTCCTCTCTTTGTGTCCATATATTTGCGTTATTTAGCTCAGAATTATAAGTGAGAGCATGCAATATTTGGTTTTCTGTTTCTGTTAGTTTGCTAAGGATAATGCCCTCCAGCTCAATCCATGTTCCTGCAAAGGACATGATCTTATTCTTCTTTATGGCTGCATAGTATTCCATAGTGTATGTGTACTACATTTTCTTTATTCAAGTCTTCCATTGATGAGCATTTAGGTTGACTCTATGTCTTTGTTATTTTGAATACTGCTGCAGTGAACACACATGAGCAGTTGTCTTTATGATAGAAAGATTTATATTCCTTTAGGTATATACCCAGTAATTGGATTGCTGGATAGAATGGTAGTTCTGTTTTTAGGTCTTTGAGGAATTGCCACACTGTTTTCCACAAAGGTTTAACTAATTTGCACTCCCACCAACAGTATATAAGCATTCCCTTTTCTCTGCAACCTCTCCAACATCTATTTTTGACATTTTTCCTTCTTTTCTTCAAATTTTGCTTTAAGTTCAGGGATACATGTGCAGGATGTGCAGGTTTGTTACATAGGTAAATGTGTGCCATGGTGGTTTGCTGCATAGATCATCCCATCACCTAGGTATTAAGCCCAGCATCCATTAGCTATTCTTCCTGATGCACTCCCTGCTTCACACTCTCCTCCAACAGGCCCCAGTGTGTGTTGTTCCCCACTTGCGTCCATGTGTTCTCATCATTCAGTTCCCACTTATAAATGAGAACATGTGGTGTTTGGTTTCATATCCTGTGTTAGTTTGCTGAAGGTAATAGCTTCCAACTCCATCCATGTCCCTACAAAGGACATGATCTCATTCCTTTTTATTGCTCCATACTATTCCATGGTGTATATGTACCACATTTTTGTTATCCAGTCTATCATTGATGGGCATTTAGGTTGATTCCTAAATGCCCATTTTCACTATTGTGAATACGCTGCAATGAACATATATGTGCATGTGTCTTCATGATAGAACGATTTATATCCTTTTGGGTATATATACAGTAATGGGATTGCTGGGTCAAATGGTATTTCTGCCCTCTAGGCCTTTGAGGAATTTTCACACTGTCTTCCACAATGGTTAAACTAATTTACACTCCCACCAACAGTGTAAAAGTGTTCCCTTTTATCTGCAACCTTGCCAGCATCTGTTGTTTTTTGACTTTTAAATAATAGCCATTCTGACTGGTATGAGATGATATCTCATTGTGGTTTTGATTTGCATTTCTGTAATGATTAGTGATGTTGAGGGTTTTGTTCATATGTTATTTTGACTGCGTGGATGTCTTCTTTTGAAAAGTGTCTGTCCATGTCATTTGTCCACTTTTTAATTGGGTTGTTTGTTTGTTTCTTGTAAATTTGTTTAAGTTCCTTGTAGACTCTGGATATTAGACGTTTGTCAGAAGGAGAGATTGAAAAAAAAATTTCTCCCATTCTGTAGGTTGTCTGTTCACTATGATAATAGTTTCTTTGGCTGTGCAGAAGCTCTTTAGTTTAATTAGGTCCCATTTGTCAATTTTTGCTTTTGTTGCAATTGCTTTTGGTGTCTTCATCATGAAACCTTTGCCCATGCCTATGTCATGAATACTATTGCCTAGAACTTTTTCTATGGTTTTTATGGTTTTTACATTTAAGTCTTTAATCCATCTCGAATTAAGTTTTGTATATGGTGTAAAGAAGGAGAACAGTTTTATTTTTCAGCATATGGCTAGCCAGCTCTTCCAGCACCATTTATTAAATAGGGAATACTTTCCCCATTGCTTGTTTTTGTCAGGTTTGTCAAACATCTATGGTTGTAGGTATGCCACCTCCTTTCTGGGCTCTCTATTCTGTTCCATTGGTTTATGTGCCTGTTTTTGTACCAGTACCATGCTGTTTTGGTTACTGTATCCCTATAGTATATTTTGAATTCAGGTAGTGTTAGGTCACCCACTTTGTTGTTTTGCTTAGGATTGCCTTGGCTATTTGGGCTCCTTTTTGTTTTCATGTGAATTTTAAAATAGTTTTTCTAATTCTGTGAAGAATGCCATTGGAAATTTTGTAAGGATAGCATTACATCTGTAAATTGCTTTGGGCAGTGTGGACTTGTTAACAATATCGATTCATCCTATTCATGAGCATGGAATATTTTTCCATTTGTTTGTCTCGTCTCTATTTCTTTGAGCTGTGTCTTTGTAATTCTCATTGCATAGTTCTTACACTTCCTTGGTCAGCTGAATTCCTATGTATTTTATTCTTTTTTATGTCTATTTTGAATGGGATTGCATTCTTGATTTGGATCTTGGCTTGGCTGTTCTTGGTGTATAAGAATGCTAGTGATTTTCATACATTGATTTTGTATCCTGCTACTTTGCTGAAGTTGTTTATCAGCTTAAGGAACTTTAGGATTGAGACTATGGGGTTTTCGTGATGATATGGAATCATGTTATCTGCAAACAGGGATAGTTCGACTTCCTCTCCTCCTATTTGGATGTGTTTTATTCCTTTCCATTGCCTGATTGCTCTGACCAGGACTTTACATACTATTTTGAATAGGAGTGGTGAGAGAGGGCAACCTTGTCTTCTGCCGGTGTTCAAGGGAACTGCTTCCAGCTTTTGCCCATTCGGTATCACGTTGTCTATGGGTTTGTCATTGATGTTTCTTAATTTTTTGAGGTATGTTTCTTGAATACCTAGTTTTTTGAGAGTTTTTAACATGAAGAGGTGTTGAATGTTATTGAAAGCCTTTTCTGCATCTATTGAGGTGATCATGTGATTTTTGTCTTTAACTCTGTTGATGTGGTGAATCACATTTATTGACTTGCCTGTGTTGAACCAACCTTGTATTCCAGGGATAAAGCCTACTTGATTGTAGGGGATAAGTTTTTGATGTGATACTGGGTGCATTTTGCTAGTATTTTATTGAGGATTTTTGCATCAACATTTATCAAAGATATTGGCCTGAGGTTTTCTTTTTCTGTTTTGTCTCTTGCAAAGTTTTGCTATCAGGGTGATAACTTATAGAATGAGTTAGTGAGAAGTCACTCCTCCTCAATTTTTTGGAAGAGTTTCAGTAGAAATGATACCAGTTCTTCTTTGTACATCTGGTAGAATTTGGCTCTGAATCAATCTGGTCCAGGGCTTTTATTGGTTGGTAGGCTATTTATTACTGATTAAATTTCAGAGCCCATTATTGGTTTGTTCAATGATTGAATTTCTTCCTGGTTCAGTCTTTGAATGGCATATGTGTCCAGGAATTTATCAGTTTCTCCTAGATTTTCTAGTTTCTATGCATAGAGGTGTTCATAATAGTGTCTGACAATTATTTGTATTTCTATATGGCTAGTGGTTATATCTCCTTTGTCATTCTTGATTGTGTTTATTTGGTTCTTCTGTTTTTATACTGTATTATTCTACAAGTAGTCTATCTTATTAATTTTTTGAAAAACCACTCAGCTTCTGAATTTATTGATCTTTCTAATGTTTATTTTGTGTCTCAGTCTCCTTTAGTTCAGCTCTGATTTTGTTTATTTCTTGTCTTCTGCTCACTTTGGGGTCAGTTTTTCTCTTTCTTCTCTGGTTCTTTTTGTTGTGATGTTAGGTTAATTTGAGATCTTTCTAACCTTTTCATGTGGCTATTTAGTGCTACAAATTTTCCTCTTAACAGTGCCTTAGCTGTGTTCCAGAGATTCTGGTACATTGTATCTTTGTTTTCATTAGTTTCAAAGAACATCTTGATTTCTTCCTTAATTTCATTATTTACCCAAAGTCATTCAGGAGCAGGCTGTTTAATTTCCATGTAATTATGTGATTTTGAGCAGTTTTCTTAGTCTTGAATTCTATTTTTATTGCACTGTGGTCTGTGAGAATGGTTGGTATAATTTTTGTTATTTTGCATTTGCTGAGGATTGTTTTATGTCTGACTATGTGGTCAATTTTAGAGTATGTGCCATGTGCAGATGAGAAGAATGTATATTCTGTTGTTTTAGGGTGGAGAGTCCTATAGATGTCTGTCAGATCCATTTGGTCCAGTGTTGAATTCAGGTCCTGAATATATTTATTAATTTTCTGCCTTGATGATCTAATATTGTCAGTGGATTGTTGACGTCTCCCACTATTATTGTGTGGGATTCTATGTCTTTTTGAAGGTCTCTAAAACTTGCTTTATGAATCTGAGTGTTCTTGTTTTGCATGCATGTATATTTAGGATAGTTAGGTCTTCTGGTTGAAGAAGACCTTTACCATTATGTAATATCCTTCTTTCTTTGTCTTTTTTGATCTTTGTTGATTTAAAGTCTGTCTTATCTGAAATTAGAATTGCAACCCCTGATTTTTCTGTTTTCCATTTGCTTGGTAGATTTTTCTCCATTCCTTTATTTTGAGCCAATGTTTGTCATTGCATGTGAGATGGGTCTCTTGAAGACAGCATACTATTGGGTCTTGCTTCCTTATCCAGCTTGCCCCTCTGTGCCTTTTAGTTAGGGCGTTTAGCCCATTTACATGGAAGGTTAATATTGATATGTGTGGATTTGATCCTGTCATCATTAATCATATTTTATGTTGCTGGATTCAACTCACCAATATTTCGTTGAGTGTTTTCAGGTCTACGTTCATGAAAAATACTGGTTGACATTTTCTTTTCCTGTATTGTCTCCATCTTGCCTTTTTAAAATTAATTTTTAATTTTTGGGGTACATGGTAGGTGTATATCTTTATGGGCTACATGAGATATTTTGATACAGATGTGTATCGTGTATTAATCACATCAGGGTGAATGGATCTTGCTCATTCTTTCTAAATAATTTTTGTACTCGATAACCATCCCCACTTTTCCCCACCCACTACATTTCTCATCCTCTGATAACTATCCTTCTACTCTCTATGTTCATCAGTTCAATTATTTTAAATTTTAGCTCCAACAAATATGTGTGAACAGGCAAAGCTTGTCTTTCTGGCTTATTTCACTTAACACTTAAAAATGACATCACGATTAACAAATGACAGGATCTCATTCTTTTTATGGCTGAATTGTACTCCATTGCATATACATACCACACTTTCATTATCCATTCATCTGTTGATAGACACTTAGTTTGCTTCCAAATCTTGGCAATTGTCAATAGTGCTGCAGTAAACATCAGAGTGCAGATATATCTTTGATATACTGATTTCCTTTCTTTTGGTTATATACCTAGTACTGGGATTGATAAATTACATGGTAGCCCTATTTTTAGTTTTGTGAGGAACTTCCAAACTCTTCTGGTTGTACTAATTTACACTTCCAGCAACAGTGTGCAAGTGTTCCCTTTTCTCCACATCCTCGCCAGCGATTGTTATTGCCTATCTTCTGGATACAAGACATTTTCACTGGGGTAAGAGGATATCTCATTGTAGTTTTGATTTTAATTTCTGTGATGATCAGTGATGTTGAGCACCTTTTCATATACCTGTTTGCCATTTGTATGTCTTCTTTTGAGAAATGTCTATTCATATTTTCTGTCCATTTTTAAATTGGATTATTTGATTTATTCCTGTAGAGTTGTTTGGCTCCTTATATGTTCTGGCTATTAATCCCCCGTCAAACGGATAGCTTGCAAACATTTTCTACCATCATGTGGGTTGTCTGTTCACTTTGTTGATTATTTCCTTTGCTGTGCAGACAGTTTTTTACTTCATGTAATCCCATTTGATCATTTTTGCTTTGATTGCCGGTGCTTGTGGGGTATTATTTGAGAAATATTTGCCCAGCTCAATGTCCTGGAAAGTTTCCCCAATGTTTTTATAGTAGTTTCATAGTTTAAGGTCTTAGATATAAGTCCTTAATCTATTTTGATTTGATTTTTGTAGGAGTCTAGTTTCATTCTTCTGCATAAGTATATTCAGTTTTTCCAGTATCATTTATTAAAGAGGCAGTCCTTTCCCCAGTTTATGTTCTTGGCAACATTGTCAAAAATGACTTTACTGTTGATGTATATATTTGTTCTGGGTTCTCTATCCTGTTCCATTTGTCTATGTCTCTGTTTTTATATCAGTACCATGTCTTTTTTTTTTTTTTTTTTTGCTATAGTTCTGTAATATAATTTGAAGTTAGGTAATGTGATTCCTAGAGTTTTTTTATGTTTTTTTTCCCCCCCTCAGGATAGATTTGGCTATTCTGGGTCTTTTGCGGTTCCATATAAGTTTTAGGATTTTTTTTTCTCCATTAGTGTTTTGACAGAGAGTGTTTCGAATCTGTAGATTGATTTGGGTAGTATGGACATGTTAACAATATTGATTCCTCCAATCCATAAATATGCGATATATTTGCATTGTTTCATGTCCTCTTTAATTTCTTTCATCAATGTTTTATAGGTTTCATTGTAGAGATCTTTCACTTCTTTGGTTAATTCCTAGGTATTATATTTTATTTGTAGTTACTGAAAAAGTGACAACTTTCTTAATCTCTTTTTCAGATTGTTCACTGTTGCCATATAGAAATGCTACTAAATGTGTATGTTGATTTTGTATCCTGAAACTTTATTAAATTTGTATCAGTTCTGATAAATGAAAGAAGAGACATTAAAACTGATACCACATAAATGCAAAGGATCATAAGAGGCTATTGTAAATAATTATCTGCCAAAAATGGATAACCTAGAAGAAATGGATAAAGTACTAGACACACACCAGACCAATAATAAGTGAGGAGATTTAATCAGTAACAAAAATTCTTCAATCAAAGAGAAGCGCAGGACCTGATGGCTTCACAGCTAAATTCTAAAAAACGCTTAAAGAACTAATACCAATTCTCCACCAACTTCCAAAAAATCAAAGAGAAGGCAACACTTCCAAATCTTTTTTACAAGACCAGCATTACCCTGATACCAAAGCCAGACAGACACCACAAGAAAAGAAAACTACAGGACAATATCCTTGATGAACATAGGTGCAAAATTCTTCAACAAAATGCTAGCAAACAAAATTCAACAACACATTAACAGGATCACTCACCATGATTAAGTGGGATTTATCACTGGAATGCACGGATGGTTCAATATACAAAAATCAATAAACATGATATACCACGTTAAAAGAATGAAAGAGAAAAATGATATTATCATCTCATTAGATGCAGAAAAAAGTATGGGACAAAAGTCGACATCCCTTCATGATAAAAACTCTCAACAAATAAGGTATAGGAGAAATGTACCTGAACACAATAAAGGCCATATACAATAAACCCATGAAAACATCATACTGAACAGGGCAAAGTTGAAAGCTTTTTCCTGAAGATCCAGATAAGACAAGGATGCCCACTCTCTCCACTTTGATTCAACAACTATTGTAAGTTCTTAACTTAGCAATAAGGCAAGAAAAAATAAATAAAAAGCATCCACATTTGAAAGGAAGAAGTAAAATGTTGCTGTTTACTGATTACACAATTTTATATATAGAAAACTCTGAAGATTCTGCCAAAAAAACCTGTTAGAATTGGTGAACAGATCCAGTAGAGTTGCAGGGTACAAAATCAACATACAAAAATCAGTAGTGTTTCTATAGACTAACAATAAACTTTCTATAAAAGAAATAAAGAAAATAATCCCATTTACTATAGCAACAAAAAATGAGAATAAATTTAACCAAGGAGGTGAAAGATGTGTCCATTGAAAACTATAAAACATTAATGAAAGAAATGGAATAAGATACAAATAAATAAAAAGATATCTTGTGTTCATCAATTGGAAGAATTAAAATTGTTAAAATGTCCAAACTACCAAAGTGTCTACAGATTCAATGCAATCCCTAACAAAACTCCAATGTCATTTTTTATAGAAACAGAAAAAATTCCTAAAATTCAGATAGAACCATAATAAGCTCCAAATTGCAAGGCAGCTATGAACAAAAAGAACAAAGCTGAAAGCATCAAACTATACATCAAAGAGATAGTAATTAAAACAGCATAGTACTGGCATAAAAAAATAGGCACAATGACTAATGGAAGAAAATAAAGGGCCCAGAAATGAACTCACACATCTACAGACAATTGATTTTTGACAAAGGCACCAAGAATATACATATAGGAAAAGGATTGTTTCTTCCATAATGTTGGGAAAACTGGATATCCATATGCAAAACAATAAAATTGGATCCTTAACTGACATCATATACAAAATCAACCCAAAATAGATTGCAGACTTAAACATAAGACCTTAAGCATAAAACTACTAGAGAAAAACATAGGGCGGGAAACTGTGCAACATTGGTCTGGGCAATATTTTTTTAGATATGACCCCAAAAGCACAAGAAACAAAAGCAAAAATACACCAAGAGGATTACATCAAAATAAAAAGTGTCTGCACAACAAAGGAAACAAAACTGAAAGAACAACCTATGGATTGGGAAAAATATTTGCAAGTCATATATTTGAAAAGGAATTAATATCCAAAATATATAAGGAACTCAACTCTACAGTATGAAAACAAATAATTCAATTAAGAAATGGGCAAACGACTGGAATACACATTTCTCAAAAGAAGGCATACAAATAGCTAATAACTAAATGAAAATGCTCAACATCATTGATCATTAGGGAGATACAAATTAAAACCACAGTGAGATATCACCTCATACCTGTCAAAAAGGTTGTTATCCAAAAGATGAAAGATAAGTCTGGGCAAAGGTATAGAGTAAGGAGAATGTTTGTATACTGTTGATGATAATGTAAATTAGTACAGCCATGAAAAAAGTACAAAGTTTCCTCAAAAAACTGAAAGAATTTGCATATAATCCAGCAATCTCACCTCTGGGTATTTACCTGAAAGATTTGAAATCAGTATGTTGAAGACATGTCTGCACTCTGATGTTCACTGCAGCACTATTCACAATAATCAAGTTATGAAATCACCTAAGTTTTCATCAAGGAATGAATTAATAAATAAATTGTAGTATGTATAGACAGTAGAATATTTTTCAGCCATAAAAAAGAAGAAATTCTGTCATTTATGATGACATGAATGAAATTGGAGAATGTTATGCTAAGCAAAATAAACCAAACCCAGAAAAACACTTCATATGTGCAACCTAAAACAATTAAACTCATAGAAGCAGAGTATAGTATGATGGCTACCAGAGGAAGAGGGTGAGGGAAATAGGGAAATTTTAATAAAGGGTACATAGCTTCAGTTAGATAGGAGGAATTAGCTTGATTTTTTTAGAGCTATTCACAGTGCAATAAATACAGCTAATAAGTAATGCACACTTCAATATTACTAAAAGTAAATTTCAAATGTTCTCATTGTACAAAATGTTTGACATCTGAGGTGAGGTGTTGAATATGTTAAATAGCTTGATTCAATCATTTCACATTGTATTCAAATGTCATAATATTACTTGTTACTTCATAAATATATACACCTATAATTTCAATACATTAATACAAGAAATACATTACTACAACAAAAATAATACATTAATACATTAATACGAGAAAAATTTTAAAAGATATTGAACAATTCATGTTGTCTATTTATTCTTTTAATCTTGGATAAAGTTTAATAGTTTGTGGGTTTCAAGGAATTGGTCCATTTCAACTAACTTGAATTTCTTTGCATAGTATTCTTCATTTTATTTTCTTATTTTGTTTTTAATGTTTGTAAACTCTCTACTGATATCCCCTTCTTTTATATGAGATATTGTTGACTTATGTCTCTTTCTATTTCTCTCTGTCAGTTTGGCTAGAAGTTTATTGGTTGTATTGAACTTTTCAAAGAGCTAGCTTTTTTTGGTTTCCTTAAATTTTCTCAATTTCATTGATTTCTGCTTTTTTTCATTATTATTTCCTTTCTTCTACAGCTTTGGGTTTACTTTGCTCTTTTTTCTAGTTTCTTAAGTTGGAAGCTGAGATTATTGATTTGAGGTGTTTTCTTCTTTGGTAGTATTAGCATTAAAAATATAAATTTCCCTCTGAGCACTGCTTTAGCTGCATTGCACAACATTGACATGTTGTATTTTCTTTTCTTCATTGAAAATATTTTCTAATTTTATTTGAGACATTTTCTTTGACCCACAAGTTATTTATAATTGTTTTGTTTACTTTCTAAGGATTTGGAGATTTTCCAATTATTTTTCTACTACCAATTTCTAGTTAATTCTATTGTGGTCAGAAAAGAAATTCATTGTTGGATTTCAATTCTCTTTAATTTCTTAAAGTTTATTTTCTGATTCAGCATATGGTCTATCTTAGTGAATGTTCCATGTTTATTTGTAAAGAATGTGTATTGTACTGTTGTTGTATAAAGTGTTTTATAAATTTCTGTTATATCTAGTTGGTTGACGATGTTTAAATTTTCTATATTCTTGCTGATTTTCTGAGTACTTCTCTGAATTACTGAAAAATGAATGTTGGAAGTCTCCAACTATAATTGTGAAATTTTGTATTTCTTCTTTCATTTTTACGAGCTATTGCTTTATTTGCTTTGAAACTCTGTTGTTAAATGCATAGGCATTTAGGATTGTTATATCTTCTTGGTGAATTGGCCCCTTTATCATTACATAATGTCTCTCTGTATCCTGGGTAAGTTCCTTACTCTGAAGTCTAGTTGAGTTGGTATTAAATATAGCCACTCCAGCTTTCTTTTGAAGAGTGTTTGCATGCTATATTTTTCCCATAATTTCTTTTTGAACTACCTACATCATTATATATAAAGTAGGTTTCTTTCTTTCTTTCTTTCTTTCTTTCTTTCTTTCTTTCTCTTTCTTCTCCTTTTTTTTTTCTTTTTTCTTTTGAGAAGGACTCTTGCTCTGTCCCCTATGCTGGAGTGCAGTGACATAATCTCGGCTCACTGCAACCTCTGCCTCCCAAGTTCAAGTGATTCTCCTGATTCAGCCTTCTGAGTAGCTGGGGTTACAGGCGCTGCGCCGCCACACCCGGCTAATTTTTGTTTTTTTAAGGAGACGGGGTTTCACTGTGTTGGCCAGGGTAGTCTCTAACTCCTGACCTCAAGTGATCCACCCGCCTCGGCCTTCCAAAGTGCTGGGATTACAGGCGTGAGCTACTGCACCCGGCGCTAAAGTAGCTTTTTTTATAGGTAGCACATAGGTGGATTGTGTTCTTTTATCCGCTCTGCCAAACTTTGTCTTTTAATTAATGTGCTTAGGTCATTTACCATTAATGTAATTATAGATATGTTTGAATTTAAATCTACTTTTCAATGATTTTTCAGTTTTTTGAATTCCTGTTTCTTATTCCTTGCCATCTTTTAGATTATTTGATTTTAAAATTCAATTCTAATGTATCTATTGGCTTTTTGTGTGTGCTTATTTTTTACTGTATCTCTTTGTATAGTTTCTCCTGGTCACACTGGGAATTAAGCTATACATAATTACTTTTTCACAGTTTATTTACCTCTTCAGGTGAAATGTAGAGCTCTTATTACCCTATAGGCCACTTTACCCTCCCCCCTTTTTGTTGTAGATGTAGGTGTATTACATCTACATACATTAAAGGCCTACTATACATGTATAATTTTGTATTTTAACCAATCAAACATTTTAAGGACTTAAGAAGACAAAAATTATCTGCTATATTTACCCAGATGTTTACCATTTCTATTGCTCTTCCTTCATTCCTGATATTCCAGGTATCTCACAATCCTTTTTATTTCTGTGGAATTGGAAGTAATGCCCCAACTTTCATTTCTGATTTCAGTAACTTAGGTCTTATTTCTTTTTATCTTAGTCAGTCTAGTTAAAGGTATGTTAATTTTGTTAATTGGGACAAATAGTCAATTACACAATAATACAGACTCCAATATCTCAACTTGTAATAATAGATAAAACAACCAGACAGAAGATCACTAAGGAAAAAAAAGACTTCAGCAACACTATAAACCAATTACACCTAAAAGAAATATATTTAAAAAACTCCACCTAACAACAGCAGAATCCATACTCTGTATTAACATGTAACTAGTAAGGAGATTGAATCAGTAATCAAAAACCTCCTAACAAAAGCCCTGGATCACACGGTTTCACTCACGAATTTTACCAAACACTTAAAGAAGGAACACAAAGAGCTACCATCATTCTCAAAGGTGAAAGTGTAACAGCTTTTTCTCTAAGATCAAGAATAAGGCAAGGATGCCAGCTTGCACCACTTCTATTAAACTTAATTTTGAAAATTTTAGCTAGAACAATTAGGCAAGACAAAGAAATACAAAGCATCCAAGTTTTGAAAGGGAGAATAAAGTTGTTTCTGTTAACAGATGACACAATGTCATATTTATAAAATCCTAAAGATTCTACAAAAGTCTGTTAGAGCTAGTAAACAAATTCAGCAAACTTGCAGGTTACAAAATGATCAATAAACATCACCTGCATTTCTTTACACTAACAACGGGCCATCTGGAAAGGAAATTAAGAAAACAATTCCATTTACAATAGGGTCTAAAAGAATAAAATATTTTGGGATAAATTTAATCAGGGAGATGAAAGTCTAGTACCCTGAAAACTGTAAAACATTGCTAAAATAAATTAAAGACATAAACAAATGGAAATTCATCCTGTGTTCATGCATAGGAACACCTAATACTGTAAGGATGACAATATCCCCAAAGTGAATAATGGATGCAATCCCTATCAGAATTCTAATGGCTTTTTTTTTTTACAGAAATGGAAAATCTGGCCCTAAAATTCATATGGAATCTCAAGGGACCCTAAGAAGTGAAACAATCTTGAAAAAGAACACAGTTGGAGGACTCACACTTTCTGATTTCAAAACCTACTACAAAGTTACAGTCATCAAAACAGTGTGGCACTGGCCTAAGGACAGACTTGTAGACATTTAGAATAGAATGGAGATCCCCAAAATAAACCCTCACCTGTGTGGTCAATTGATTTTTGACAAGGATTCCAAGACCATTCAATTGAGAATGGACAGCCTTTTCAATAAATTGTGCTGGAAAAACTGGATATCCATTTCCAAAATAATGAAGTTGTACCCTTACCTTACATCACACACAAAAAAATTAGTGAAAATGGATAAAAAATCTAAATATAAGAGCTAATAGTATAAAACTCAAAGAAAAAAACCTTAGCAAATGTTCACAATATTGATTTTGGCAATGATTTCTTGGATATGACATTCAAAGCACTAGCAACAAAAGAAAAACAGGTAAACTGTACTTTATCAAGATTAAAAGTATTTTTTAATCAAAGAACACTGTCAAGGAAGTAAAATATAACCCTCAGAAAGGGAGAAAATATTTGCAAATAATATATCTGACAAGTAATTAATATCCACAATATATGAAGAACTCCTCCAAGTCTATTGTAACAACCAAAAATGCAGTTAAATAATGGACAATGAACTTGAACAGACATTTTTCCAAAGAAGACATACAGGTTCTCAATAAGCATATCAAAAGATGTTCAATGTCACTAATTATTAGGGAAACGCAAATCAATCCCACAGTGAGCTACCACTTCACACCCACTAATATGGCTATTTAAAAAAATGGAAACTAACAAGTATTGGCAAAAATGTAGAGAAACTGAAATATTTGTGCATTGTTAGTGGTAAAGCTAACAATGGTACAGCCACAGTAGAAACTGGGTTGGCAGTCACTCAAAAAAGTTAAAGAATTACCACATGATCCAGCAATTCCACTTCTATGTATACACCCAAAAAAATAAAATAAGTGCTGGGCATGGTGGCTCACACCTGTAATCCTAGCATTTGGAGACCAAGGCAGGTGAATCACTTGAACCCAGGAGTTTGAGACCAGCCTTGGCAACATGACAAAACCCTATCTCTACAAAAAATACAAAAACTAGCCAGGTGTGGTGGCATGCACCTGTCATCCCATCTACTTGGGAGGCTGAGGTGTATGGAATGCTTGAGCTCTGATCACATCACTACACTTCAGGCTAGGTGACAGAGTGAGACCCCGTCTAAAACAAATAAACAACAACAAGAACAACAAAAATTAAAAGCAGGGACACAATCAGATTTGTGTACACCAATGTTCATAGCAACATTATTCACAATAGCCGAAAGGTGGAAACAATTTGTGTCCATCAAAAGAGATAAACAATGGATAATCAAAATGTGAGATACATATGTATTTACATATATATATAGGAATATTATTCAGCCTTAAGCCTTAAAAGGAATACAATTCTGATATATTCAATAACATGGATGAAACTTAAAAACATTATGCTAAGTGAAATAAACTAGATACAAAATGCCAAATGTTGTATGGTTCCACTCATGTGGGGTACCTAAAATGGGCAAATTCATAAAGACTGAGAATACAATAGAGGTTAACAGAGGCTACAGAGAGAGAGAAATGGACGTTATTATTTAATGAGTACATACTTTCTGTTTGGGATATTGATGAAAATGTTCTGGAAATGGATAGTGGTGATGGTTGCATAATATCATGAATGTACTTAATGCTTCTGAACTGTACACTCAAAATGTAGAAAATCATAGAGTTTTAAAAATTTTATCTATAAGTATCTTTAATATGCTTAGTTAATTTCTAGATACTTAATTCCTAGACACTAGATCATTTTCATTGTTATTGCAAATGGTATCTCACATATCTTTTTTATTATGTTGCTGAGACAGAGAAATGTTATTAATTTTTCTAAGGTGAGTTTTATTTGGCATGCTAAACTCACTTATTAGTTTTAATAGTTTATTTTTTGGTATTTCATATCTACAAATAATGAAAACTTTAGGCCTTCTCTTCCCATACTCATGCCTCTTTTTAAAAATTCTACACTGAGTCGGGTAGAAACTCCCATACTCTGTGAAACAGTATGAGTGATAGTAGGCATGGATCTTGATCTCAATCTTAAACAGGATTTTATTTAAAGTTCCTCTATTAAGAACAGATAGTCCCCAACTTATAATGGCTCAATTTATGATTTTTTTGACTTTAGATGGTGAGAAAACAATATGCATTCAGTAGAAACTATACTTCGAGTTCCAATACAATGATTCTGTTTTTCACTGTCACTACAGTATTCAATAAATTACATGTGATATTCTTTTTTTATGTAAAATAGGCCTTGTTTTCAATGATTTTTTTCCCAACTGTAGGTTAATGTAGGTGTTCTGAGCATCTTTAAGACAGGCCAGGCTAAGCTAGGATGCTCAGTAGATTAGGTATATTAAATGCATTTTTGACTGATGATATTTTCAATTTACAATGAATTTATCAGGAAGTAACCCCATCAAAAGTCAAGGAGCATCTGTATGTTTGCTGGCTTTTTCATACATAACCTCTACTAAGTTAAAAAGTTTTCTTTTTATTCCTAATTTACGAAGACTTTCTGTTGTTACTGTCAATAAGACTTGAAACTTATCGAATATTTTTCCTGCAACAATATGTCTTCCTCAACAGACTGTGAACATCATGAGTGCAGGCCTCAAGTCTGTCTTGTTCATCGTTTTTTTTTAAATTTATTTATTATTATTATACTTTAAGTTTTAGGATACATGTGCACAATGTGCAGGTTAGTTACATATATATACATGTGCCATGCTGGTGCGCTGCACCCACTAACTCATCATCTAGCATTAGGTATATCTCCCAATGCTATCCCTCCCCCCTCCCACACCCTACAACAGTCCCCAGAGTGTGATGTTCCCCTTCCTGTGTCCATGTGTTCTCATTGTTCAATTCCCACCTATGAGTGAGAATATGCAGTGTTTGGTTTTTTGTTCTTGCGATAGTTTACTCAGAATGATGATTTCCAATTTCGTCCATGTCCCTACAAAGGACATGAACTCATCATTTTTTATGGCTGCATAGTATTCCATGGTGTATATGTGCCACATTTTCTTAACCCAGTCTATCAGTGTTGGACATTTAGGTTGGTTCCAAGTCTTTGCTATTGTGAATAATGCCACAATAAACATACATGTGCATGTGTCTTTATAGCAGCATGATTTATAGTCCTCTGAGTATATACCCAGTAATGGGATGTCTGGGTCAAATGGTATTTCTAGTTGTAGATCCCTGAGGAATCGCCACACTGACTTCCACAATGGTTGAACAAGTTTACAGTCCCACCAACAGTGTAAAAGTGTACCTATTTCTCCACATCCTCTCTAGCACCTGCTGTTTCCTGACTTTTTAATGATCGCCATTCTAACTGGTGTGAGATGGTATCTCATTGTGGTTTTGATTTGCGTTTCTCTGATGGCCAGTGATGGTGAGCACTTTTTCATGTGTTTTTTGGCTGCATAAATGTCTTCTTTTGAGAAGTGTCTGTTCATGTCCTTTGCCCACTTTTTGATGGGGTTGTTTGTTTTTTTCTTGTAAATTTGTTTGAGTTCATTGTAGATTCTGGATATCAGCCCTTTGTCAGATGAGTAGGTTGTGAAAATTTTCTCCCATTTTGTAGGTTGCCTGTTCACTCTGATGGTAGTTTCTTTCGCTGTGCAGAAGCTCTTTAGTTTAATTAGATCCCATTTGTCAATTTCGACTTTTGTTGCCATTGCTTTTGGTATTTTAGACATGAAGTCCTTGCCCATGCCTATGCCCTGAATGGTAATGCCTAGGGTTTCTTATAGGGTTTTTATGGTTTTAGGTCTAACGTTTAAGTCTTCAATCCACCTTGAATTGATTTTTGTATAAGGTGTAAGGAAGGGATCCAGTTTCAGCTTTCTACATATGGCTAGCCAGTTTTCCCAGCACCATTTATTAAATAGGGAATCCTTTCACCATTGCTTGTTTTTCTCAGGTTTGTCAAAGATCAGATGGCTGTAGATGCGTGGCATTATTTCCGAGGGTTCTGTTCTGTTCCATTGATCTATATCTCTGTTTTGGTAGCAGTACCATGCTGTTTTGGTTACTGTAGCCTTGTAGTATAGTTTGAAGTCAGGTAGTGTGATGCCTCCAGCTTTGTTCTTTTGGCTCAGGATTGACTTGGCGATGCGGGCTCTTTTTTGGTTCCATATGAACTTTAAAGTAGATTTTTCCAATTCTGTGAAGAAAGTCATTGGTAGCTTGATAGGGATGGCATTGAATCTGTAAATTACCTTGGGCAGTATGGCCATTTTCATGATATTGATTCTTCCTAACCATGAGCATGCAATGCTCTTCCATTTGTTTGTATCCTCTTTTATTTCCTCGAGTAGTGGTTTGTAGTTCTCCTTGAAGAGGTCCTTCACATCCCTTGTCAGTTGGATTCCTAGGTATTTTATTCTCTTTGAAGCAATTGTGAATGGGAGTTCACTCATGATTTGGTTCTCTGTTTGTCTGTTTTTGGTGTATGAGAATGCTTGTGATTTTTGCACATTGATTTTGTATCCTGAGACTTTGCTGAAGTTGCTTATCAGCTTAAGGAGATTTTGGGCTGAGACAATGGGGTTTTCTAGATATACAATCATGTCATCTGCAAACAGGGACAAATTGACTTCCTCTTTTCCTAATTGAATACACTTTATTTCTTTCTCCTGCCTAATTGCCCTGGCCAGAACTTCCAACACTATATTGAATAGGAGTGGTGAGAGAGGGCATCCCTATCTGGTGCCAGATTTCAAAGGGAATGCTTCCATTTTTTGCCCATTCAGTATGATATTGGCTGTGGGTTTGTCATAGATAGCTCTTGTTATTTTGAGATACGTCCCATCAATACCTAATTTATTGAGAGTTTTTAGCATGAAGGGTTGTTGAATTTTGTCAAAGGCCTTTTCTGCATCTATTGAGATAATCATGTGGTTTTTGTCTTTGGTTCTGTTTATATGCTGGATTACATTTATTGATTTGCATATATTGAACCAGCCTTGCATCCCAGGGATGAAGCCCACTTGATCATGGTGGATAAGCTTTTTGATTCGGTTTGCCAGTATTTTATTGAGGATTTTTGCATCAATGTTCATCAAGGATATTGGTCTAAAATTCTCTTTTTTTGTGGTGTTTCTGCCCGGCTTTGGTATCAGGATGATGCTGGCCTCATAAAATGAGTTAGGGAGGATTCCCTCTTTTTCTACTGATTGGAATAGTTTCAGAAGGAATGATACAAGGTCCTCCTTGTACCTCTGGTAGAATTCGGCTGTGAATCCATCTGGTCCTTGACTCTTTTTCATTGGTAAGCTATTGATTATTGCCACAATTTCAGCTCCTGTTATTGGTCTATTCAGAGATTCAACTTCTTCCTGGTTTAGTCTTGGGAGAGTGTATGTGTCGAGGAATGTATCCATTTCTTCTAGATTTTCTAGTTTATTTGCGTAGAGGTGTTTGTAGTATTCTCTGATGGTGGTTTGTATTTCTGTGGGATCGGTGGTGATATCCCCTTTATCATTTTGTATTGCATCTATTTGATTCTTCTCTCTTTTTTTCTTTATTAGTCTTGCTAGTGGTCTATCAATTTTGTTGGTCCTTTCAAAAAACCAGCTCCTGGATTCATTAATTTTTTGAAAGGTTTTGTGTGTCTCTATTTCCTTCAGTTCTGCTCTGATTTTAGTTATTTCTTGCCTTCTGCTAGCTTTTGAATGTGTTTGCTCTTGCTTTTGTTCTTTTAATTGTGATGTTAGGGTGTCAATTTTGGATCTTTCCTGCTTTCTCTTGTGGGCATTTAGTGCTATAAATTTCCCTCTACACACTGCTTTGAATGTGTCCCAGAGATTCTGGTATGTTGTGTCTTTGTTCTCGTTGGTTTCAAAGAACATCTTTATTTCTGCCTTCATTTCGTTATGTACCCAGTAGTCATTCAGGAGCAGGTTGTTCAGTTTCCATGTAGTTGAGTGGTTTTGAGTGAGATTCTTAATCCTGAGTTCTAGTTTGATTGCACTGTGGTCTGAGAGATAGTTTGTTGTAATTTCTGTTCTTTTACATTTGCTGAGGAGAGCTTTACTTCCAACTATGTGGTCAATTTTGGAATAGGTGTGGTGCGGTGCTGAAAAAAATGTATATTCTGTTGATTTGGGGTGGAGAGTTCTGTAGATGTCTATTAGGTCCGCTTGGTGCAGAGCTGAGTTCAATTCCTGGGTATCCTTGTTGACTTTCTGTCTTGTTGATCTGTCTAATGTTGACAGTAGGGTGTTAAAGTCTCCCATTATTAATGTGTGGGAGTATAAGTCTCTTTGTAGGTCGCTCAGGACTTGCTTTATGAATCTGGGTGCTCCTGTATTGGGTGCATATATGTTTAGGATAGTTAGCTCTTCTTGTTGAATTGATCCCTTTACCATTAAGTAATGGCCTTCTTTGTCTCTTTTGATCTTTATTGGTTTAAAGTCTGTTTTATCAGAGACTAGGATTGCAACCCCTGCCTTTTTTTGTTTTCCATTTGCTTGGTAGATATTCCTCCATCCTTTTATTTTGAGCCTATGTGTGTCTCTGCACGTGAGATGCGTTTCCTGAATACAGCACACTGATGGGTCTTGACTCTTTATTCAATTTGCCAGTCTGTGTCTTTTAATTGGATCATTTAGTCCATTTATATTTAAAGTTAATATTGTTATTTGTGAATTTGATCCTGTCATTATGATGTTAGCTGGTTGTTTTGCTCATTAGTTGATGTAGTTTCTTCCTAGTTTCGATGGTCTCTACGTTTTGTCATGATTTTGCAGTGGTTGGTACTAGTTGTTCCTTTCCATGCTTAGTGCTTCCTTCAGGAGCTCTTTTAGGGCGGGCCTGGTGGTGACAAAATCTCTCAGCCTTTGCTTGTCTGTAAAGTATTTTATTTCTCCTTCACTTATGAAGCTTAGTTTGGTTGGATATGAGATTCTGGGTTGAAAATTCTTTAAGAATGTTGAATATTGGCCCCCACTCTCTTCTGGTTTGTAGGGTTTCTGCCGAGAGATCTGCTGTTAGTCTGATGGGCTTCCCTATGAGGGTAACCCGACCTTTTTCTCTGGCTGCCCTTAACATTTTTTCCTTCATTTCAACTTTGGTGAATCTGACAATTATGTGTCTTGGAGTTGCTCTTCTCGAGGAGTATCTTTGTGGCATTCTCTGTATTTCCTGAATCTGAATGTTGGCCTGCCTTGCTAGATTGGGGAAGTTCTCCTGGATAATATCCTGCAGAGTGTTTTCCGTCTTGGTTCCATTCTCCCCGTCACTTTCAGGTACACCAATCAGATGTAGATTTGGTCTTTTCTCATAGTCCCATATTTCTTGGAGGCTTTGCTCATTTCTTTTTATTCTTTTTTCTCTAAACTTCCCTTCTCGCTTCATTTCATTCATTTCATCTTCCATAACTGATACCCTTTCTTCCAGTTGATTGCATTAGCTCCTGATGCTTCTGCATTCTTCACGTAGTTCTTGAGCCTTGGTTTTTAGCTCCATCAGTTCCTTTAAGTGCTTCTCTGTATTGGTTATTCTAGTTGTACATTCTTCTGAATTTTTTTCAAAGTTTTCAACTTCTTTGCCTTTGGTTTGAATATCCTCCCATAGCTCGGAGTCATTTGATCGTCTGAAGCCTTCTTCTCTCACCTCCTCAAAGTCATTCTCTGTCCAGCTTTGCTCCATTGCTGGTGAGGAACTGTGTTCCTTTGGAGGAGGAGAGGCAATCTGCTTTTTAGAGTTTCCAGTTTTTCTGCTCTGTTTTTTCCCCATCTTTGTGGTTTTATGTACTTTTGGTCTTTGATGATGGTGATGTACAGATGGGTTTTTGGTGTGGATGTCCTTTGTCTTTGTTAGTTTTCCTTCTAACAGACAGAACCCTCAGCTGCAGGTCTGTAGGAGTACCGGGCCGTGTGAGGTGTCAGTCTGCCCCTCCTGGGGGATGCCCACCAGTCAGGCTGCTCAGGGGTCAGGGGTCAGGGACCCACTTGAGGAGGCAGTCTGCCCATTCTCAGATCTCCAGCTGCGTGCTGGGAGAACCACTGCTGTCTTCAAAGCTGTCAGACAGGGACATTTAAGTCTGCAGAGGTTACTGCTGTCTTTGTGTTTGTCTGTGCCCTGCCCCCAGAGGTGGAGCCTACAGAGGCAGGCAGGCCTCCTTGAGCTGTGGTGGGCTCCACCCAGTTTGAGCTTCCCGCCTGCTTTGTTTACCTAAGCAAGCCTGGGCAATGGTGGGCGCCCCTCCCCCAGCCTCGCTGGCACCTTGCAGCTTGATCTCAGACTGCTGTGCTAGCAATCAGTGAGACTCCATGGGCATAGGACCCTCCGAGCCAGGTGCGGGATATAATCTCCTAGTGCGCTGTTTTTTAAGCTCTTCAGAAAAGCGCAGTATTTGGGTGGGAGTGACCTGATTTTCCAGGTGCCATCTTTCACCACTTTCTTTGACTAGGAAAGGGAACTCCCTGACCTCTTGCACTTCCCAAGCGAGGCAATGCCTCGCCCTGCTTTGGCTCATGCACGGTTCACGCACTCACTGACCTGTGCCCACTGTCTGGCACTCCCTAGTGAGATGAACCCGGTACCTCAGATGGAATTGCAGAAATCACCCGTCTTCTGCGTCGCTCACGCTGGGAGCTGTAGACCGGAGCTGTTACTATTTGGCCATCTTGGCTCCTCCGCAAGGGTCCTTGTTCATTGTTATATTTTCAATGTTCAGCAGTATTCCTGACACATAGTGGTTACACAATGAATATATATTGAAGTGAATAGATTCAAACCTTTGAGTACCTGTGTGCGTAGAAGCCATCAATCTTGGACTTCAGCTCAATATATTCTTTCAGTAAATACAATTTTTTAATTGTATAACTCAAATGACACTGAGCATCTCACTAGTTTATGGACTATCTTGAATGCCACGGCACTCTCTTATTCATCTACCCCAATCCTCTAGCATCTAGCCTCGTCCTGGCACATAACCATGCTTAATTTATAGTTCATGAATGGATTTCATTTTTGAATTTTTTGTTTTTAAAATCTCATCCTTTGAATGCACAAGTAGAAAAACATTATTTGTTTTGTCAGGCCACATATTTAGATTTTCTCTTTGGAAAATAGGGATTCTGTACCTGTATGCTAGGAACTGGGTTAGCTATGCCACCAACACCATCCTTTCCCTTTCTTGAGTTCTACTTATTGTCTAGACCACACAGCCCAACACTCAACACTCAATTTTGTTGATAATAACAAAGTAATTGCTATTTCCTCTGTGCCAGGTACTATGATAAGCATGTTGATATTTATTCTTACATTCACTTCTCCATGAGATAAATACCATTATTAGCCTTATTTTACAGATGGGGAAAGTCAGGATCACAAAAAGTTACACAACACATAATTGGTGGATCTGGAATTCAAATTCAAACCCAGGTGAGTCTGACTACAAAGGCACACACTCTCAACCATTATGTCAGTGGCTTTCAAATATTTTTCCACTACCCACAGTAAGAAATTCACTTTAAATTGCAAATCTCTATACACTATTAAACTTATGCATATGTGTATATAACATACGTATGTATGTGTGTCTATATATAATAAATATAACTATATATAATACATACATAACAGATAGTTTCACAAACCAATACCTGGAATGACTGCTATTTTTTATTCTATTCTGTTCTGTTCTTTAAAACACAAATATCTATATGCTGTATTGATTTCACAACTCACTAATGAATTGTGACCCCCAGTTTGGAAAACACTGCACTACACTGTGCTAAATCCTGAAATTTATTTGTCCTTCACCACCTCTATTGCTACCACCTTAGTCTAGGACACCATCATCTCATGCTTGAATTATGGAAAGAAATCCTTCCCTGGGCTGTTTACTTTTGCTCTTGCCCCATTCTTAACACAACAGCCAGAGGAATCTTTTCCAAGTCTAAACCATGTCAATCCTATTCAAAACTCTCCAAAAATTTCCCATCACATTCAGAATAAAATCTGAACTCCCAATCAGCCTACAGAGGCTTGCATATGCTAGACACTGCCTACCTTTCTGATGTCATGTTTTTCTCCTCTCCCCTTTGCTGGCTATGCTCCAATCACATAGGCCTTCTTTGTGTTCCTTGAACACCACAGCTCGCTTCAGATAAAGGTTTTTGCACTTGCTTTCCCTCTATCTGGATCACTCTGTGCTCCAATTTTCTTGTGCCTGGCTCTTTCTCCTCCTTCAGATTTTAGCACCAATGTCATTTCTTCAGAGAGGAATATTCTGACCACTTCATATCAAGTAGCTCCTTAAACCAACCCAATTTTCTTTCTTATAACACCACCATCTTATTTTCCACATAGCACTCTATCACCATCCAAAATTACTTTAATTTTTATATATGATTATTGTCTGTCTTATTCACTGTTGCATTCCCAGCACCCAAAACAATGACTGGAACATAGTAGTTGTTAAGTAATATATTTGATAAAGGAGTGCTTCCTGGTCTACCCCCTCAACTTAAGTCTGAGCACAGGCAATTTGCACATTTTTTCTGACTCCTCCAGGGCCCAGCCTAGGCCAGTGCCCACATTTTTGAGACAATTTATGTTTGCCCAATGGTTGTTTCAGCTGGTCCTTATCAAGAGAAGAACAAGCCTTCTCTTTGTCCTCATAGTCCCTCCAAGAAGCAGGGAGAGGCAACCATCCTGGCTCCTTCGTGAAGGCCAGAAATGAGGGCCAGAGAGAGATTCATGAAAATTCTATACCCTGTCAGTGGCTATAACCCAGGCATTCTGGAAACTTGGACTCCTTGCATCTAAATCTCATGGTTTTGAGAGAAGAAGTCCTGTCCTAATCAGTGCAGGACTCTGGAACCAGATGAGGCATCAGAGTCAAGGGGCTGCTTCATTTAAAGATAAGACACAGGGAAGAGAGGAGGCAACCTTCAGCCCTAGACAGCAGCCTTCTCAGGCAAGGGACTTTGACCTCCCCTGCTCACAAGGGGTGAGTCAGTGACAAGGTGTGTCCCTCAGTCTCAGGTGGCCCTAGCCACCTAGCAAGAATAAAAAAAAGCAGATTCAAGGGAATACAGTGTCTGGTTTCTGGACCTATCAAAAGTTGTCACTAGCAGAGGGAGCAGAGTGCTCTGTGTTGCCCCAGGGTGCTTAACTAAGACCTGTGGGTAAAAAATCCCAGGGAGGTAGATATCAGCTAAGCACAAACATAATATCAATGACAATATGTACTGTTTTGTGAAGCAATGAACTCTCTGTTACTAGAATTGCTCATGCAAAATTGTATGAGCACCAACTTAAAGCCATTGACCTAGCAATTTTTTCACCTCTAAAGGTTCTTCCCTATGATACTTGTATGGCTGGCTGCTTCTTGGCCTTCAGATCTCAGCCCACACGTCCCTTTCTCAGAGAGGCCTTCCTGACCATCCAATACAGAGTAGCAACCCAGGCAATCCTATTTTAATTCTCTGCTCAACACTAATCATTATCTAATACGTATTGTGTTTGTTCCTTGCCCCCACACCATGACAATACCCTCTAAAATATAGGGTTCATGACAGCAAGGACCTTCTTTTGTCTGTCTTATTTAATTTTATATCCAGAGGCTAGAGCATTGTGTATCACATTGCTAGTGCTTAATAAATACTTGTTGAATGGCTAAGTGAAAAGGCCAAATGACATATGTCAGGAATATTGCAGAAAAGACTTCTACGTACTTCTACATACATAGTAAATCTTCTACAAGGTTTACTAGATGACTTTTTTTATACTAGATAACAATGTACTTTATGTTATAATATTATTCAAATCTCTTTAAATATAAATGAAGTCTATGGCTATACCACCCTGAACGTGCCCAATCTCATCTAAATATAGATGCAAAAAGTCTCAACAATATGCTAGAGAAGTAAATCTATCAATATATAAAAAGACATATACTTCATTACTGAGAGGTAACCCAGGAAAACAATGTATTTTTGCATCTGAAAGTCAATGAATGTAACACACCATATTAATAGGATAAATGTCAACAACCACAGGATCATCCAAAAAGATGCTGAAAAATCATTTGAAAGGTTCAATGTTCCTTCACAATAAAATGCTCAATAAATAATAAACAGAAGAGAACTTTTTCAACTTACTTTAAAGCATGGATGAAAAGCCCACAGCTAACATCATAAAAAAAAAGTTTCCCATAAGAAAAAAAGAGTAGAATATGTATATAGTGGATAAGGATATCCAGTACCTGCCAAATAAGGAAAGTAAATATTCAAACAATTAAAAAAGACTAATTTTTCAATGACCCATTAATTATAGAACAATTAAACAACTATATACATTTACACTTACCTATAAATTAGGAAAACGTTTCAATTTACCCACAGATTTAACACACTTTAGAATGAATAGAAAAAAAAATACTCTGGGACACATTTAAAGCAGTGTGCAGAAATTTATAGAGCTAAATGCCCTCAAGAGAAAGCAGGAAAGATCTAAAATTGACACCCTAACATCACAATTAAAAGAACTAGAGAAGCAAGAGCAAACACATTCAAAAGCTAGCAGAAGGCAAGAAATAACTAAGATCGGAGCAGAACTGAAGGAGACAGAGACACAAAAAACCCTTCAAAAAATCAATGAATCCAGGAGTTGGTTTCTTGAAAAGATCAACAAAATTAATAGACTGCTAGCAAGACTAATAAAGAAGAAAAGAGAGAAGAATCAAACAGATGCAATAAAAAATGATAAAGGGGATATCACCACCGATCCTACAGAAATACAAACTACCATCAAAAAATACTATAAACACCTCTACGCAAATAAACTAGAAAATCTAGAAGAAATGGATAAATTCCTCCATACATACACCCTCCCCAGACTAAAATGGGAAGAAGTTGAATCCCTGAGTAGATCAATAACAGGATCTGAAATTGAGGCAATAATTAATAGCCTACCCACCAAAAAAAGTCCCGGACCAGACAGATTCACAGCCGAATTCTACCAGAGGTACAAGGAGGAGCTGGCACCATTCCTTCTGAAACTCTTCCAGTCAGCAGGAAAAGAGGGAATTCTCCCTAACTCATTTTATGAGGCCAGCATCATCCTGATATTAAAGTCTGGCAGAGACACTACAAAAAAAGAGAATTTTAGACCAATATTCCTGATGAACATCAATGCAAAATTCCTCAATAAAATACTAGCAAATCGAATCCAGCAGCACATCAAAAAGCTTATCCACCATGATCAAGTGGGCTTCATCCCTGGGATGGAAGGCTGGTTCAACATATGCAAAACAATAAATGAAATCAAGCATATAAACAGAACCAAAGACAAAAACCACATGATTATCTCAATAGATGTAGAAAAGGCCTTTGACAAAATTCAACAGCCCTTCCTGCTAACAACTCTCAATAAATTTTGTATTGATGGGAACTATCTCAAAATAATAAGAGCTATTTCTGACAAACCCACAGCCAAGATCATACTGAATGAGCAAAAATTGGAAGCATTCCCTTTGAAAACTGGCACAAGACAGGGATGCCCTCTATCACCACTCCTATTCAACATAGTGTTGGAAGTTCTGGCCAGGGCAATCAGGCAAGAGAAAGAAATAAAGGGTATTCAATTAGGAAAAGAGGACGTCAAATTGTCCCTTTTGCAGACGACATGATTGTATTTTAGAAAAGCCCATCATCTCAGCCCAAAATCTCCTTAAGCTGATAAGCAACTTCAGCAAAGTCTCAGGATACAAAATCAATGTGCAAAAATCGCAAGCATTCTTATACACCAATAACAGACAAACAGCCAAATCATGAGTGAACTCCCATTCACAATTGCTTCAAAGAGGATAAAATACCTAGGAATCCAACTTACAAGGGATGTGAAGGACCTCTTCAAGGAGAACTACAAACCACTGCTCAACAAAATAAAAGAGGACACAAACAAATGGAAGAACATTCCATGCTCATGGATAGCAAGAATCAATATCATGAAAATGGTCGTACTGCCCAAGGTAATTTATAGATTCAGTGACATCCCCATCAAGCTACCAATGACTTTCTTCACAGAATTGGAAAAACTACTTTAAGGTTCATATGGAACCAAAAAAGAGCCCACATTGTCAAGACAATCCTAAGCCAAAAGAACAAAGCTGGAGGCATCACGCTACCTGACTTCAAACTATACTACAAGGCTACAGTAACCAAAACAGCATGGTACTGCTACCGAAACAGAGATATAGACCAATGGAACAGAACAGAGACTTCAGAAATAATACCACACATCTACAGCCATCTGATCTTTGACAAACCTGACAAAAACAAGCAATGGGGAAAGGATTCCCTATTTAATAAATTGTGCTGGGAAAACTGGCTAGCCATATGTAGAAAGTTGAAGCTGGATCACTTCCTTACACCTTATACAAAAATTAATTCAAGGTGGATTAAAGACTTGAATGTTAGACCTAAAACCATAAAAAACCCTAGAAGAAAACCTAGGCATTACCATTCAGGACATAGGCATGGGCAAGGACTTCATGTCTAAAACATGAAAAGCAATGTCAACAAAAGCCAAAATTGACAAATGCAATCTAATTAAACTGAAGAGCTTCTGCACAGCAAAAGAAACTACCATCAGAGTGAACCGGCAACCTACAGAATGGGAGAAAATGTTTGCAATCTACTCATCTGACAAAGGGCTGATATCCAGAATCTACAAAGAACTCAAACAAATTTACAAGAAAAAGTCAACCCTATCAAAAAGTGGGTGAAGGATATGAACAGACACTTCTCAAAAGAAGACATTTATGCAGCTAATGGACACATGAAAAAATACTCATCATCACTTGCCATCAGGGAAATGCAAATCAAAACCACAATGAGATACCATCTCACACCAGTTAAAATGGTGATCATTAAAAAGTCAGGAAACAATAGGTGCTGGAGAGGTTGTGGAGGAGTAGGAACACTTTTACACTGTTGATGGGACTGTAAACTGGTTCAACCATTGTGGAAGACAGTGTGGCGATTCCTCAAGGGTCTAGAACTAGAAATACCATTAGGATCTAGAACTAGAAATACCATTTCACCCAGGAATCCCATTACTGGGTATATACCCAAAGGATTATAAATCTTGCTGCTATAAAGACACATGCACATGTAGGTTTATTGCGGCACTATTCACAATAGCAAAGACTTGGAACCAACCCAAATGTCCAACAATGATAGACTGGATTAAGAAAATGTGGTACATATACACCATGTAATACTATGCAGCCATAAAAAAGGATGAGTTCACGTCCTTTGGAGAGACATGGATGAAGCTGGAAACCATCATTCTCAGCAAACTATTGCAAGGACAGAAAACCAAACACTGCATGTTCTCACTCATAGGTGGGAATTGAGCAATGAGAACACTTTGACACAGGAAGGGGAACATCACACACCGGGGCCTGTCGTGGGGTGGGGGGTGGGGGGAGGGATAGCATTAGAAGATATACCTAATATAAATGACGAGTTAATGGGTGCAGCACACCAACATGACACATGTATACATATGTAACAAATCTGCACATTGTGCACATGTACCCTAGAACTTAAAGTATAATACAAAAATAACAATAAAAAAATGTAACTGCCTTTTAAAAAAATACCTATTAAACTCATGCACTATTTCTTTAAAAGTACCTACTGAATTCTCACTGCAAAACTTACTTGCAAAAGCAGTGAAAATCCAGTCTAGATATCCTCTTTAATAATGAGTTACTGATAAACACAATAAATAACTCATATACCATTTCATTCATGTTCTGAATTTTCTCAACCACTCTACAATAATGAGTTTGCATCAGGCTTTCCATATTACTTACATTTATAGGATTTCATTCCAATAGATGTCATGTGATTTTTAATATAATTAAAATGGAATATTTCTGTATTTTCCATATTATTATGCATAGTTGCATAGTAAGGGGCGCATTCTTATATTTATATGGTCCATTTCCAGTGTGCATTATCATGTGTCTTTGAATAAATATGAAAAAATGAAGGCATTCCCACATTTTAGACATTTATAGAGTTTTCCTCCACAATGAGTTATTTTATGTCATCAAATAGAACTGGAAGAGCTGAAAGCCTCATAATATTTCTAACACTCATAAGGTTTTTCTTCAGAGTCCTTTCCCATTTTCAAACCACATTTCTTCTAGTCATAGGGTTTTTTATTCAGTTTGTTTTGTTTCATATCTTTGAAAGAAACCAAGAAAATTAAATGCTCTTATACATTTCTTCCATTCACAAGATTTCACTCCAGTGAGTTCTTTCATGTATTCGGGAATCACCAGTATATCTGAAGGCTTTAAGCACATTTTTTTAGGTTTATAGAATTTTTGTAGGGTTTATCTCTGGTATGAGTTATTCCACGGTTATAAAGATGGCTGGAACAACTGAAGGCTTCCCCACATTCTTTATATTCACAGGGTTTCTCTCCACTATGGTTATTTTATGTCTATAAAGGTAACTGGAATGACTGAAGGCTTTCCCACATTCCTTACATTCATAAGGTTTCTCTTCATGATGAATTATTTCATGTCTATAAAGGTTCCTGGAATGACTGAAGGCTTTACCGCATTTCTTACATTCATAGGATTTGTCTCCACTGTGAGTTCTTTCATGTCTTTGAATAAAATGCTCAATAAATAATGAACAGAACAGAATGACTGAAGGATTTACCATATTGCTTTCATTAATAGGGTTTCTCTCCAGAATGATATTTTTCATGATTATAAAGAGAAATAAAATAGCAAAGGATTTACCACATTTCTTACACTGATAGGGCTTTCCTCCAGAGTGAATACTTTCATGTCTTTTATTAAAAAACAAGGGAAAATCAAATGATTTCCCACATTCCTTATATTCACTGGGCTTTGCTCCAGTGTAAGTTCTTTTATGTATTGGACAGGAAATAGAAAACCTGAAGAGATTACAATTTTGTTTACATCCACAGGGCTTACTGCAATGGGAATTCTCTGCTGTATTTGAAATAAATTGGAAAAATCAAAGGCGTTCTCACATACTGTACATTTGTAAGGTTCATTTACAATGGGAGTTACCATGTGTCTTTGAGTAGTTGTGAGATAAATGAGGGCTTTCTGACACTGTTTAGATTTAGATGGCTTCTCTCCACATTCTGCACACTCATATTGTTTGTATCCAGAGTGAGATATAATGTGCCTATGAAGGGACAAGTGATATATGAACACTTTTCAACACAATGCATTCATGTAGTTTTACTCCAGTGCTAAGGTTTTTTGTTCAGGCTAAGATTTGGAATCTGGGTGAAGGTTTCTCTCCACTGACTACATTATTTAATTTCATCCAGTCTCTTTATCATATGATATCTGGAAAAATGACTACCACATTATTAATGGTTGTCTCATTAATGATTTTCTATTTATTAAAAGGTCTTTAACTTAGATTGCTACCAATATCAGAAAATTCCAGATTTTCTGCCCTGACTAAAGTGTTTCAAAGTGAATGGATTGATTACTCCCCAGAAGAGCTACCTCCACCATAGCTATTATCAAATATTTATATATGCAGTTTCTTAGCACTGTTTCCAAGTGAACTACTTTGCAAACACTGAGCATTTATGTTACATGGAAGCATATATTTTTGGTCAACATTTTTTACGAATAAATATATTCAAAGTTTGCTTATTTTTTTGGTTTGCTTGAAGTTAAATGACTGCGACATGCTGAGATTCCCTTAAGGAATAATGTTTTCTCTTGTGAGTGGAAATTACCTTAAATCTCTGAAAGAATTTTTTGTACTGATTTTCAATATGTTTCTCTCTCCATTGGTTTTCTATATAACCCAAGTTCCTTAAGATTTGTTGGATCACATTTTTATGTAGATTCTTCCAGGAAGGACCTTGCAAAGGCCGCTCTTCCCAGGTAAAAGTCACAATCACATCTTCAAACGCCACTGAGTCCATTTCCTGACTTATTGGGTGTGCTAGCACCCTTTCTGCAGATCTCCCAGTACCTACAGGTCACAAGGGTTACAGAGGTTGTGATGAAGCCCCCGTGGGATTCCAGGAGCTGAGGAGAAGAGCAATAGAGATGGGACCCGGACCTCAAGCCATGGAAACCAAAGTCTCACGAGATTGTGGAAAGCAGTCCCATTCTCTTCGGCTGCATGTCTGATTGGACCTACTAGATGACTTTCTTTAACTTTTATTTTAGGTTTAGGGCTATCTGTGCAGGTTTGTTATATAGGTAAAATTGTGTCATGGGGATTTGGTGTACAGATTATTTCATCACCCAGGTACTAAGCATAGTATCCATTAGTTATTTTTCCTAATCCTCTCCCTCCTCACACCATCATCCCTCAAGTAGGCCCCAGTGTCTGTTGTTCCCCTCTATGTGTCCATATGTTCTTATCATTTAGCTCCCACTTATAAGTGAGAACACGTGGTGTTTGGTTTTCTGTTCTTGCATTAGTTTGCTAAGGATAATGGCCTCTAGCTCTATCCATGTTCTTGCAAAGGAAATTATCTTGTTCTTTTTTATGGTTGCATAGTATACCATGGTGTATATGTATCACATTGTTTTTTTATCCAGCCTACCGTAGATGGGCCTTTAGGTTGAGTCCATGTTTTTGCTATTATGAATAGTGCTACAATGAACATACACATACATTTGCCTTTATGGTAGAATAATTTATATTCTTTTGGGTATATACCCGGTAATGGGATACTAAATGACTTTTAAGGTTTTTGCAGTTTCAAACACAAAGGTATCACAGCTTGTGACATGTGTGAGGCAACCGTATGGGTCTCAGAGTTGTTCTTGAGAAGTGATTCTCAAAGTGCAGTCCCCAAGCCAGGAATATCAGCATTATCTGGGAACTTGTTAGAAATGCAAATCCTTGAGCTTCACCCAGACTGACTGCACCCAGGCCAACTGAATCATAAACTTTTCTGGAAGGGCTGAGAATGTGTGTTTAGATATGCTCTTCAGGTAATTCTGATGCATGCTCAAGTTTGAGAATCACTGGTCTAGAGAAAGCAGTAGTTGGCTCCCTATGGCAGCCCAACACACAGCACTAGGCAGGGCACATCTTATTCCTACTTCCATGGCTTCAACTGCCACCTTTCTGTATCTCGCCAAGACCCTTGCCAAGGCTCTTGGTATTGCCTTACATTCAAATTGTCTAAATGAGAACTTACAGAATTCTCCCCAAACCTGACTCTTTTCCCTTGAGCCAAATTTTGTCCTTTACACAGAATCCCTCAGACTCCAAATCCTGAGTCCTTCTATTTCCCTCTCTCTTTCAAATAGTCACCAAATCCTGTTGAGTCTTTTGGACAGCACCTTTTGCATCTGTCTTTTTCTTTTCATCTCCACTGTTTTCCCCCTTCCATTTCTTCCCCTCCACAGCCTGAGCCTTCATGGCCTCATCTCAGCTGGACTATCTCCTAGTTGATCTTTCTGCCTCCAGCTTCCACTGGGAGGCAAAAAATGGCCTCCAGAGCTTTGTTCGCAGGAGATCCCACTCTCAGCATAGAATACCCTTCATCCTTATTACCATGCACTGTGGCAATGTAGTTCAGAATGAAAAAGCATGGATTCTTGCAGGTAGGCTGCTTGAGTTCAAATAGTGGTCTCACCTTGTATTAGTCCATTTTCACACTGCTATAAAGAAATACCCAAGATTGAGTAATTTATAAAGAAAAGAGGTTTAATTGACTCACAGTTCCACATGGCTGAGGAGGCCTCAAGAAACCTACAATCATGGTGGAAGGCAAAGGGGAAGAAAGGCACCTTTTACATGGTGAGAGAACAGAGAGAAGGGGGGAACTGCCAAACACTTTTAAAACCATCAGATCTCATGAGAACTCCTTCACTATGATGAGAACAGCATGGGGGAAACTGCCCCCATGATTCCATCACCTCTCACCAGGTCCCTCCCTCGACATGTGGGGATTACAATTCAGGATGATATTTGGGTGGGGACACAGAGCCCAACCATATAATTGCACCCCTGGTCCCTCCCAAATCTTGTGCTTTTCACATTGCAATACCAATCACGCCTTCCCAACAGTTCCCCAAAGTCTCAACTCATTGTAACACTAACTCAAAAGTAAAAGTCCAAAGTTTCGTCTGAGTCAAGGCAAATCCCTCTCACCTCTGAGCCTGTAAAATCAAAAGCCAGTTAGTTACTTCCAAGATACAATGGGGGTACAGGCATTTGGTAAATGTTCCCATTCCAAATGGGAGAAATTGGCCAAAACAAAGGGGCCACATGCCCCATGCAAGTCTAAAACCTGGCTGGGCAATCATTAAATCATAAAGCTCAAAAATCTCCTTTCACTCCATGTCTCACATCCAGGGCATGTTGGTGGAAGGGGTGGGCTCCCAAGGCCTTGGGCAGCTCTGCCCCTGTGGCTCTGTAGAGTACAGCCCTCTTGCATGCTTTCACTGGCTGGCATTGAGGGCCTGCAGCTTTTTCAAGTGCACGATACAAGCTGTTAGTGGATTGATCTTTCTGGGATCTGGAGGATGATGGCACTCTTCTCACAGCTCCTCTAGGCAGTGCTTCAGTGGAGACACTGTATGGGGGGTCCAACCCCACATTTTCCTACCATACTGCCCTAGCAGAGGTTCTCCATGAGGACTCCTCCCCTGCAGTGGACTTCTGTCTGAACATCCAGGCATTTCCATACATTCTCTGAAATCTAGGTGGAGGTTCCCAGAGCTCAATTCTTGTCTTCTGCATACCTGCAGGCCCAAAAACCATGTGGAAGCTACCAAGGCTTGTGGCTTGCACCCTCTGAACCCATGGTCAGAGGTGTACCTTGTCCCCTTTTAGCCATGACTGGAGCTGGAGCATCTAGGACACAGGGCACCAAGTCCCAAGGGTGCACAGAGCAGTGGGGTCCTGAGCCTGGCCCACAAAACCATTTTTCCTTTCTAGTCCTCTGGGCCTGTGATGGGAGGGGCTGCAGTGAAGATCTCTGACATGCCCTGGAGACATTTTCCCTATTGTCTTGGTGATTAACATTCAGGTCCTTGTTACTTATGCAAATTTCTGCAGCTAGCTTGAATTCCTCTCCAGAAAATGGGTTTTTCTTTTCTACCACATAGTGATGCTGCAAATTTTCCAAAACTTTATGCTCTGCTTCTCTTTTAAACATAAGTTCCAATTTCAAACCATCTTTTTGTGAATGCATGTAACTGAAAGCTTTCAGAATAATCCAAGTCACCTCTTGAATGCTTTGCTGCTTAGAAATTTATTCCACTAGATACCCTAAATCACCTCTCTTAAGTCAAAAATTCCACAGATCTTGCACCCTCTGAAGCCATGGTCAGAGCTGTACCTTGGCCCCTTTTAGCTGTGGCTGGAGCTGGAGCATCTGGGACGCAGGGCACCAAGTCCCAAGGCTGCACTATTGTGCAGGGGTGAAAATGATGCCAGTCTCTTTGCTAAAGCATAGCAAAAGTGACTTTCACTCCAGTTCCCAATAAGTTCCTCATTTCCATCTGAGACTACATCAGTCTGGACTTCATTGTCCATATCACTATCAGCATTTTGGTCAAAAAAATTCAGCAAGTCTCTAGGAAGTTCCAAACTTCCCCACATATTCCTATCTTGATCTGAGACCTCCAAACTGTTTCAACCTCTTCCTGTTACGCAGTTCCAAAGTTGCTTCCACATTTTCAGGCTACTTTTATTGCAGTACACCACTATTCTGGTACCAATTATCTGTATTAGTCCGTTTTCACACTGCTATAAAGAAATATCTGAGAATAGGTAATTTATTTAAAAAATATGGGTTAATTGACTCAGTTCCCCATGGCTGGAGAGGCCTCGGGAAACCTACAGTCATTTCAGAAAGTGAAAGGAAAGCAAGGCAGCAAGGCACCTCTTACATTGTGGCAGGAGAGAGACAGAGAAGTGGGGAATTGCCAAACACTTTTGAAGCCTTCAGATCTCCTGAGGACTCCTTCACTATCATGAGAACAGCATGGAGGAAACTGCTCCCATAATCCAATCAACAACCACCAGCTACCTCCCTTGACACATGGGGATTACAATTCAGGATGAGATTTGGGTGAGGGCCCAGAGCCAAATCATATCACACCTCTTCCTAGCTGTGTGATCCTGGGCATGACCTCTGACATCTCTGTGACTCTTATTTCTCATCTGAAAAATGGGGATCATGGTCAGAGTTCCTACTTTATGGGATTGTGGTGAGAATTAAAAGGGTTACTGTATGTAAAGTACATAGAATGATGCTTAGTTTGAGTTAAGTATAATATATGTGTTTGTTATTGTTAGTAGTAGTAGTCTTAATACCTAATCTTGAAACCCAAATCAATTCCTATCTTTTCTTTGAAGACTGCCTTGACATTCAGAAGAAACTTCTCTTTCTTTTGTTTTCCTGTAACATTTAATCTCAGTGATAGAGTCAGATGGAACATTAAGGCTCAGAGAGGTTCTAAGACTTATCCAGGGTCAACCTAAGTCACTACTAGTTAAGACTAAGGCTCCCTGGCACCACAACATTCTCAGATGCTTCTGAATCCTTCATTTCAATCCCTTTAAATCTTACGTGTCCAGAAAAAATAAACATAGCAGGGGCCCCAGAATAATCAGAAAACACATATTTTAAAATAGCCTTTAAGGTGCCTTTAGTCTTCTTGGTCAGAAGAATGGGAGTACAGGGGGTTGGTGTTGAGAAAAAGACCAAGTTTGAGGAATGTGAGCACTAAATGTGTGAAGATGGAATCCAGCTGTGTCTACACTCAGGCTCAGGCATACACATTATCTCCATTCTTTTGCCAACTTTTGCCAGGTAAATGGCAGGGGGATGACCATTGCTCAAGGAGGCTGAGACCCTGTCTCAGAGGAAAAGGGGGAGAGGGATGGGTAGACTAAAACAGGTGGCTATGATTTAATGGATGTCTGTATGATTTGAGAACCCTGAGGCATTGGGCTAGGCACTGAAAGAGAAAGTCATAAAGATGACTAATGATTAGCTTGGCTCTGTGACATGGCAGTCTTCTTCCAGCTTCCTTGACAGGCTGGAGAAGCCATTAAAATATGTGCAGAGCTAGTTCTAACAAGCTGCTGCAGGACCAAAAAAGAGATTTGAAAGAATTGTGGCTTTCCAGACAGCAACCTTTCTGGCAAGCAGGACTCAGTCTGGACTGTCAGAGATTGGGATATCCTGGGTTTTAGCGTCCATAGGCTCAGCTGCCCAGAAAGGTAAGCTCCCCTCACAGAATGAAACACCTAAGTAAACTGAGGACAAGGTAGTCAAGTAGGTGTTATGGTTTGAACGTTTGTCCCCCTAAACCTCATACTGAAATTTGATCCTAATTGCTGGAGATGCAGCCAAATGGAAGGTGTTTGAGTCATGGGGGCAGATAGCTCACTAATAGATTAATGCCCTCCCTGTGAAGAGGGGTGGGGAGGGTGAGTGAATTCTCACCTTATTAGTTCCCAGGACAGCTGGTTGTTAAAAACAGTCTGGGAATATAATTTGAATTGGATTTCCAAGATGGCCAAATAGGAACAGCTCTGGTCTGCAGTTCCCAGGGAGATCAACACAGAAGACAGGCGATTTCTTCATTTCCAACTGAGGTACCTGGTTCATCTCACTGGAACTGGTTGGAGAGTGGGTGCAGCCCACAGAAGGTGAGCTGAAGCAAGGCAGGGCATCGCCTCACCCAAGAAGCGTAAGGGGTTGGGGGATTTCCCTTTCCTAGCCAAGGGAAGCCATGACAGACTGTACCTGAAGAAATGGTACACCTCTGACCAAATACTGCACTTTTCCTACAGTCTTAGCAACTGGCAGTCCAAGAGGTACCCTCCCATGCCTGGCTCAGTGGGTCCCACGCCCACACAGCCTTGCTCACTGCAGTCTGAGATTGACCTGCAATGCTGCAGCTTGATGGGAGGAGGGGTGTCTGCCATTGCTGAGGTTTGAGTAGCTTACAGTGTAAACAAAGCAGCTGGGAAGCACAAACTGGGTGGAGCCCACCACAGCTCAGCAGGGCCTACTACCTCTATAGATTCCACCTCTGGGGGCAGGGCACAGTAGAACAAAAGGCAGCAGACAGCTTCTACAGACTTAAACGTCCCTGTCTGACAGCACTGAAGAGAGCAGTGGTTCTCTCAGCATGGTGTTCGACCTCCAAGAATGGACAGACTGCCTCCTCAAGTGGGTCTCTGATCCCCGTGTAGCCTGACTGGGAAACACCTCCCAGTAGGGGCCGACAGACACCTCAAACATGCGGGTGCCCCTCTGGGATGAAACTTCCAGAGGAAGGATCAGGCAGCAATATTTGCTGTTCTGCAGCCTCTGCTGGTGATACCCAGGCAAACAGGGTCTGGAGTGGACCTCCAGCAAATGCCAATAGACCTGCAGCTGAGATTGTTAGAAGGAAAACTAAGAAACAGAAAGGAATAGCATCAACATCAACAAAAAGAACATCCACACCAAAACCCCATCTGTAGGTCACCAACAACAAAGACCAAAGGTAGATAAAACCACAAATATGGGGAGAAACCAGAGCAGAAAAGCTGAAAATTCCAAAAAACAGAGCATCTCTTCTCCTCCAGAGGATTGCAGCTCCTCGCCAGCAAGGGAACAAAACTGGATGGGGAATGACTTTGATGAGTTGACAGAAGTAGGCTTCAGAAGGTTGGTAATAACAAACTTCTCTGAGCTAAAGAAGCATGTTCTAACTCATTGCAAGGAAGCTAAAAACCTTGAAAAAATGTTAGATGAATGGCTAACTAAAATAAACAGTGTAGAGAAGACCTCAAATGACCTGATGGAGCTGAAAATCACAGCACAAGAGTTTCATGATGCACGCACAAACTTCAATATGCAATTTGATCAAGTGGAAGAAATGGTATCAGTGATTGAAGATAAAATTAATGAAATAAAGCAAGAAGACAAGATTAGAGAAAAAAGAGTGAAAAGAAATGAACAAAGCCTCCAGGAAATATAGGACTATGTGAAAAGACCAAATATACGTTTGATTGGTGTACCAGAAAGTGACGGGGAGAATGGAACCAAGTTAGAAAACACTCTTCAGGATATTGTCCAAGAGAACTTCCCTAACCTAGCAAGGCAGGCCAACATTCAAAATCAGGAAATAGAGAACACCATAAAGATACTCCTTAAGAAGACCAACCCCAAGACATATAATTGTCAGATTCACCAAGGTTGAAATGAAAGAAAAAATGTAAAGGGCAGCCAGAGAGAAAGGTCAGGTTACCCACAAAGGGAAACCCATCAGGCTAGCAGCGGATCTCTCAGGAGAAACCCTACAACCAAGAAGAGAGTGGGGGCCAATATTCAACATTCTTAAAGAAAAGAATTTTCAACCCAGAATCTCATATCCAGTCAAATGAAGCTTCATAAGTGAAGGAGAAATGAAATCCTTTACAGACAAGCAAATGCTGAGAGATTTTGTCACCACCAGGCCTGCCCTAAAAGACCTCCTGAAGGAAGCACTACACATGGAAAGGAACGACCAGTACCAGCCACTGCAAAATCATGCCAAATTGTAAAGACTATTGAGGCTGGGAAGACACGGCATCAACTAACGAGCAAAATAACCAGCTAATATCATAATGACAGGATCAAAGTCAAACATAACAATATCAACCTTAAATGTCAATGGGCTAAATGCCCCAATTAAAAGACACAGACTGGCAAATGGGATAAAGAGTCAAGGCTCATTGGTGTGCTGTATTCAGGAGACCCAACTCAAATGCAAAGACACATATAGGCTCAAAATAAAGGGATGGAGGAAGATCTAACAAGCAAATGGAAAGCAAAAAAAAAAAAGCAGGGGTTGCAATCCTAGTCTCTGATAAAACAGACTTTAAACCAACAGAGATCAAAAAAGACAAAGAAGGCCACTACATAATGGTAAAGGGATCCATGTAACAAGGAGAGCTAACTATCCTAAATGTATATGCATCCAATATGGGAGCAGCCAGATTCATAAAGCAAGTCCTTAGAGACCTACAAAGAGACTTAGACTCACACAATAATAATGGGAGACTTTAACACTCCACTGTCAATATTAGATCAACAAGACAGAAGGTTAACAAGGATATACAGGACTTGAACTCAGCTCTGGACCAAGCAGACCTAATAGACATCTACAGAACTCTCCACCCTAAATCAACAGAATATACATTCTTCTCAGCACCGCATCACACTTATTCTAAAATTGACCATGCAATTGGTAGTAAAACACTCCTCAGCAAATGTAAAAGAACAGAAATCACAACAAACTGTCTCTCAGACCACAGTGCAATCCAATTAGAATTCAGGATCAATAAACTCACTCAAAATCACACAACTATATGGAAGCTGAACAAGCTGCTCCTGAATGACTATTGTGTAAATAACGAAATTAAGGCAAAAATAAAGATGTTCTTTAAAACCAATGAGAAGAAAGACACAAAGTGCCAGAATCTCTGGGACACATTTAAAGCAGTGTGTAGAGGGAAATTTATAGCACTAAATGCCCACAAAAGAAAGCAGGAAAGTTCTAAAATTGACACCCTAACATCACAATTAAAAGAAATAGAGAAGCAAGAGCAAACAAATTCAAAACTAGCAGAAGGCAAGAAATAACTAAGATCAGAGGAAACTGAAGAAGATAGAGACACAAAAAAACCCTTCAAAAAGTCAATGAATCCAGGAGCTGGTTTTTTGAAAAAATCAACAAAATTGGTAGACCACTAGCAAGACTAATAAAGAAGAAAAGAGAGAAGAATCAAATAGATGCAATAAAAAATGATAAAGGGGATATCACCAATGATCCCACAGAAATACACACTACCATCAAAGAATACTATAAACACCTCTACGCAAATAAACTAGAAAATCTAGAAGAAATGAATAATTTCCTGGACAACATACACTCTCCCAAGACTAAACTAGAAAGAAGTTGAATCTCTGAATAGACCAATAACAGGATCTGAAATTGAGGTAATAATTAATAGCTGACCAACCAAAAAAAGTCCAGGACCAGATGGATTCACAGCGGAATTCTACCAGAGGTACAAAGAGGAGCTGGTACCATTCCTTTTGAAACTATTTCAATCAACAGAAAAGGAAGGAATCCTCCCTAACTCATTTTATGGGTCTAGTGTCATCCTGATAACAAAGCCTGGTAGAGACAAAACAAAAAAGGAGACTTTTAGACCAATATCCCTGATGAACATCAATGTGAAAATAGTCAATAATATACGGGCAAACCAAATCCAGCAGCACATCAAAAAGCTTATCCATCACGATCAAGTCGGCTTCATCCTTGGGATGCAAGGCTGGTTCAACATATGCAAATCAATAAATGTAATCCATCATATAAACAGAACCAAAGACAAAAACCACATGATTATCTCAATAGACGCAGAAAAGGCATTCAAAAAAATTCAACAGCCTTCATGCTAAAAACTCTCAAAAAACTAGATATTGATGGAACGTATCCCAAAATAATAAGAGCTATTTATGACAAACCCACAGTCAAGATCATACTGAATGGGCAAAAACCGGAAGCATTCCCTTTGAAAACTGGCACAAGACAGGGATGCCTTCTCTCACCACTCCTATTCAACATAGTATTGGAAGTTCCGGCTAGGGCAATCAGGCAAGAGAAAGAAATGAAGGGTATTCAATTAGGAAAACAGGAAGTCAAGTTGTCTCTGTTTGCAGATGACATGATTGTATATTTATAAAACTCCATCAGCTCAGCCCAAAATCTCCTTAAGCTGATAAGCAAATTCAGCAAAGTCTCAGGATACAAAATCAATGTGCAAAAATCACAAGCATTCCTATACACCAATAATAGACAAACAGAGGGCCAAGTCATAAGTGAATTCCCATTCACAACTACTAAAAAGAGAATAAAATACCTAGGAATCCAACTTACAAGGGATGTGAAGGACCTCTTCAAGGAGAACTACAAACCACTGCTCAATGAAATAAAAGAGGACACAAGAAAATGGAAGAACATTCCATGCTCATGGATAGGAAGAATCAACGTCATGAAAATGGCCATACTGCCCAAGGTAATTTATAGATTCAATGCTGTCTCCATCAAGCTCCAACTGACTTTCTTCACAGAGTTGGAAAAAACTACTTTAAAGTTCATATGGAACCGAAAAAGACCCTGCATTGCCAAGACAATCCTAAGCAAAAAGAACAAAGCTGGAGGCATCACGCTACCTCACTTCAAACTATACTACAAGGCTACAGTAACCAAAACAGCATGGTACTGCTACCAAAACAGAGAGGTAGACAAATGGAACAGAACAGAGCCCTCAGAAATAACACCACACATCTAGAACCATCTGATCTTTGACAAACCTGACAAAAACAAGAAATGGGGAAAGGATTCCCTATTTAATAAATGGTGCTGGGAAAACTGGCTAGCCATATGTGGAAAACTGGCTAGCCATATGTAGAAAGCTGAAACTGGATCACTTCCTTACACCATATACACAAATTAACTCAAGATGAATTAAAGACTTAAATGTAAGACCTAATACCATATAAACCCTAGAAGAAAATCTAGGCAATACCATTCAGGACATAGGCATGGGCAAAGCCTTCATGACTAAAACACGAAAAGCAATGGCAATAAAAGCCAAAATAGACAAATGGGATCTGATTAAACTAAAGAGCTTCTGCACAGCAAAAGAAATTATCATCAGAGTGAACAGGCAACCTACAGAACGGGAGAAAATATTTGCAATCTACCCATCTGACAAAGGGCTAATATCCAGAATCTAAAAAGAACTTAAACAAATTTACAAGAAAAAAAACAACCCCATCAAAAAGTGGGCAAAGGATATGAACAGACACTTCTCAAAAGAAGACACTTACGCAGCCAACAGACATATGAAAAAATGCTCATCATCACTGATCATCAGAGAAATGCAAATCAAAACCACAATGAGATACCATCTCACACCAGTTAGAATGGCGATCATTAGAAAGTCAAGAAACAACAGATGCTGGAGAAGATGTGGAGAAATAGGAATGCTTTTACACTGTTGGTGGGACTGTAAATTAGTTCAATCATTGTGGAAGACAGTGTGGCGATTCCTCAAGGATCTAGAACTAGAAATACCATTTGACCCAGCAATCCCATTACTGGGTATATACCCAGAGGATTATAAATCATGCTACTATAAAGACACACACACACGTATGTTTATTGTGGCTCTATTCACAATAGCAAAGACTTGGAACCAACCCAAATGTCCATCAATGATAGACTGATTAAGAAAATGTGGCACATACACACCTTGGAATACTATGCAGCCATAAAAAAAGATGAGTTCATGTCCTTTGCAGGGACATGGATGAAGCTGGAAACCATCATTCTAAGCAAACTATCACAAGGACAGAAAACCAAACACCACATGTTCTCACTCATAGGTCGGAGTTGAGCAGCAATAACACATGGACACAGGGTGGGGAACATCACATACCAGGGCCTGTCGGAGGTGGGGTGCTGTGGGTGGGATAGCATTAGGAGAAATACCTAATGTAAACGACAAGTTGATGGGTGCAGCAAACCAACATGGCACATGTATACCTATGTAACAAACCTGCGTGTTGTGCACATATACCCTAGAACTTAAAGTATAATAAAAAACAAACAAAAAAAAAACAAAAAAAAGAATTGTCGGGAGGGAGAGGGGATGGGTTGAGAAACTAACTGTTGGATACTATGCTCAGTACCTGGGTGAGGTGATTAATCATATCCTGAACCTCAGCATCACACATTATACCCAGGTAACAAACCTGAACATGTACCTCCTGAATCTCAAATAAAAGTTGAAATTATTTTTAAAAAATGAATATAATTCATAAGTGTTCAGCTCAGCAACTTTTCAAAAATTGTACATGTTTATGTAACTGGCATTCTAGATCAAAAAATAGAACATTATCAGGACTCTAAAAGCTCCCTCCTTCCTGTACTACTTACCCTTCCAAAGTAATCACTGTTCTGATTTCTAGACAATAAATTAATCATGTCTGATTTTGAAAGGCATATAAACGGAATCATAGAAAAAAAAAAAAGTCTGGCACCCCCGCCCCTTTCTGCCTTTGGTCCTTTCTTCCCTTGTGATCTCTGCATGTGTCAGCTCCCCTTCACCATCTGCCATAAGTGGAAGCAGCCTGAGGCCCTCATCAGATGCGTAATCTTGAACTTTTCAAGACATCAGAATCATGAGCCAAACAAATCTTTTTTCTCTATAAATTACCCAGCTTCAGATATTTCTTTGTAGCAATACTAAACAAACTAAGATGAAAGGTTTACTCGGGACAAAAAGCAGTCAAGGGGAGATTGAGATGGGATCACAGAATCTTAGAACTGAAAGGCTCTCTCCTCCTCCATTGCTCAGACAGGAAACAAGGGTACCAAAAAGGGAAGAAAGGAGCCCAAAGTCACACAGTAAGATACAGATATCAGATATCAGATTGAGGTCAAGGGATCTTAATTTCCAATCTATTCACTGATTTTTTTTTTTACTAATTTTTTAAGGCATGTAATTGATATCAAGTTACATATTTAACACTACTATGACCCTTATAATAAGATGGAGGTTGAAGACAATTTTTTTTATTTGAGTATAGCTTCAGTCTCTTAAAATAATATGAAATTTGATCCACAGTTTGAGGCTGGGAGAGACTCAATGTACAGAACATTTATGGTATTAATGTTGCGCCCCCCCCCCCACCCCCAGTATTCTTTCTCTCTCCTAGAATGGTTATGGTAATCAAATAAAATAATATTAGTGAAAAATCCCATCCCCACAACACAGACAGACACTTATCCTCTGATTTCTGTAAAATAAATAACAAATTTTTATTGAGTACGGTGTCTGTGACAGGGATTCTTCTGAATTCTTTACAGATAGTAATCCATCTTCTCGTTACAGCAATCCTTTAAGGCAGTTGCTGTGTTATCATCCCAATGTTAAGGCAGGTACTGTAATTATCACCTCAACTTTAGGGATGACAAACTCAGGCACAGTTACGTGACTTCCCCTGAGTCACAATGAGAGGAGCAAAAAAAAAGAGTTGTCTGAACCCTAATTTTCAGAGCAAAGGCTTTTAAGAAGAAAACTGAGGTCAGGTGGAGTTGTTCGGTTTCAATATTATGGTCTCTAGCATTTTCTGAGCACATTATATTTTCTATGTGATTCTCTACACATTCTCTCTTTGCTTCCTCACAGTAAACCTAGTGGCTAAGGAGGGAGGGAGGGAAGGACACACCACATCCATTTTATTGATAGATGAGGAAACTGAGTTCCAGAGAAAGAAAGAGCAATGCAGGTCTAGGAGAACAAGAAAGTCAGAATTTTGCCCTGACTGCTAGGCGGGCAGTAGGCAGGCACTTCTACAATGCAGGGCTATGGGATTCCATCCCAAGGCTTCAGGGAAGACACTCCCTGATTCCTGAGAAAGTTGCTGGGAGGCTGTCGACCAACTTCATCTGTGTGGTGCCTGCCATAGGTTCAGCTAGCCAGAGAGGAATCAACATGAGACCATCCACACTGTCTTCTGACCAAGCCTAGAGTGGCTCAGAAAGGATAGACATGGCAGCATCAGGACCTGAAACTTCATCACCCTGTTGTTGAATGTTGGTTCAGATTTTATTTTCAGATAGCAAATTACTAATTCATCAAAATGGCATAGTGAAACTAGGGAACCAAGCTTTGAATAGAGAGTCAGGAGATACAGGGGACCCAGCTGCTTAGCTTCCTTTGTGACTTTGGCCAAGTGCTGCCCCTGATTTGAGCCTGAGTTCCTCCTTCTGTTACATGAGGAGGTTGGACTCCTTTGTTAATTAAATTTCCCTCTAGTACAGGAGTTTTTAGCCTGAGGTCCAAATTTAAAATTCAGGAGTTAATTTGAATGGAAAAAAAATATGTCTTTATTTTTACTAAGCTCTGACTGAAAATTGCCATTTCCTTCAAGGATGAATGTTGGCACCAAACCACAGTAGTATTAGAAGCAGAGATATTTTTGTATCATATTACAGTTGTGGCAAAAATAGTAAAGTATTATTAAAGCTCATCACCCTTTGTAATTGTGTTAATAGACTAACTAATGCATCAAGAATGATAGACATATATTACTGTATTATAGATTTTAACGGCTTCATTGATATATAATTTACATACCATGAAGTTCACCTGTTTAAAGTATAGAATCCAATGATTCTCTAGATTTGTGCAATCATCATCACAATCTAATTTAGAACATTTTCATCACTCTAGAAGGAAATCTTGAACCCACTGTTGAAATTCTTCAGGCCAAAGACCACCAGGGAATACATCTATGTTTGGGTTTATTACTTATTGCAGGAAGAGAGAACACACACCATGGGGAACCAGGGGGTGTCTCAGTAAGAGGTATAAGAAAATAACTCATTATAGGATTTGGGTTTTCGTTGGGTGATTTCAAAGTGTATCTAAAGAAGTGGAGGTTTGTTCTAGATCGCATGCTATCGAAATGGAGGACAATTTTATGATTGCACATCTTAATAACTGTTATCTATAGGAAGGGAGACTAGAGCAAGGATAAAGGTGTAATTGGTAAAGAAGTAGCAATCATTCATTTTGGCCAAGGAGGGGTGCTTGGTACAGATAGCATAGCAAGCTGATTTCTGCCTGTGCTTAGACAGAAGTAAGAAGTGACCTTGACCTGTCTCATTATATCATGGTCTCATAGTAATCTTGTCTGAAGTTGGTATTTTGTGAGACTATTGATAAGGTCTATGAAAATAACATTATTTAGCTGTGAGTGCGAGGCCAGCCTTAAATGTTAGAGACTGCTAATTTTTTTTTAATTCTCTTATTTGGATAAGGACAGATGAAGCTGGGCCATAGCACATCAATCCAGAGTAACCAGCTATTAACCACTGAAAGATGTTGATTACAATCTATAGGGTGTCCATCCAGTGTTGTTTGTAGTTTATCTGGGGTTAACCCTTTCTACTACTTCTGTTATAGGATGAGATTTTGAAACACCTGACTTGACAATAGCTGCTTAGTAGCATTTAAGACTCTGGAAAGGATATATTGGCCAACCATAACATAGGCAATTGTCAGAAACAAAATGATTATTAGTCTTTGCCATAAGTCCAAACTCAGGCAGTGGAAACATGTCCAAGAATTCAGTGGGGTCTGTTTCAGAAATCCAGGTGGCTTTTTCTCTTAGCCTAGTCACAGACTGTTCTATTTGTCCTGTAGTATTTATATAGATGCAATAAAAAAAATTGCCATAGCACAATTCCCCTTGGCTGGCTAAGAGGAAAGAAAGGGCTATACAATTACCCATGACAACTTTAGTTAATTAATTCAGACTAATTTGTTGGGCTTCCAAAACAGAAGTAACTTATAATTTAGTGACTTGTAAAAAAGTTTTCAACCACCATTTCTAGTTCTACGAGAACTGCAGATCTCATAGATCCCACTATGAGAACTGCAGATCACAGAATATTCATGGAGAAGAAACTGGTTATCCCTCCAGGAAGTTTTACTGAACAACCTGTACTTGTTTTATTTTGGAGGCTTCAGGGTATTGCCTTTAAATAAATGAAATTTACTGAAGGGATAGTTTTAAATATCTGGAAATCTCTAACAATTGCTGTTAACACACAGGAAAAATTAATGAACACTATAACTCATTTTTCCTATCTACCTGCAATGTATCCTTTACCCAACCTCTCCCCTTTCTCCCCTCCTCCCTACTCTCCCCAGCCTCCAATACTGGGTTTTTCTTTATAGGAAGTTTCTTGATTACTTATTCAATCTTTTTACTTTTAATAGGTCTAAGGAGACTTTCTGTTTCTTCTTGAGTCAGTTACAGTAGCTTATATCTTTCTAGGAATTTTTGTTCATTTTATTTACATTATTTATTGACATATAAATGTTCCCAGGATTCTTTCATAATTTTTATTTCTATATAGTTAGTAGGAGTAATATCTCCTGATTTTGGTAATTTCAGTCTTTTATTTGTCAGTCTAGCTAAAAGTTTGTCAACTTTATCAAACTTTTAAAAGAAACAACTTTTGGGTTTGTTCATTTTCTCTATTTTTTTCTATTTTCTATTTCATTTATTTTAGTGATAACTGTGAAAAGAAAATAAAAACTCAGGACCCCAATTCACTATGCCAAAAGGAAAAAAAAAATTAAGCTAAAAGCTGAGTCATGCAAGAAATTGCCTTTCCTTTTGTTCCTAAACAGATAGCTACAGATAAAAGTTTAAATATTTCCACAGGTAGCTACTATATGTTCACCTTATCTTTATGTAAAGTGCAGATTTACTGAGCATGAGAGTAATACATAACTGACTATTTCCCTACCTGCTCCTCTTCTCTTGCAACATGCAGATTCAATAATGTGACCATAGCCTCCCTCTTTCCCTTCTAGCCTGCTTTTCTCCTTTAAATATCGAAGCCCCCCAAATCATCTTTGGATAAAGGCATAGACTTGTCTCCCAGGCATGTCCTTAACCTTGGCAAAATAAACATAAATTGATTGAGACCTGTCTCGGATACTTTTTGGTTTACATAACTTTCAGGTCACATTTGACAGAAACCAGTCTTCCAAATTAATCCATCTTGGGGAAGTCTTGTGACTCAAGGGCAACATTCTCTCTCTGAGTAAATAATCTTATTGTAAATTTCTCAAATTGTTGATGTGTTGATCAATGTATAACCTACGGACACTAAATTGGATGCTGATTTATTTTAAGGTTAGCTCAAGCATGAATTTCCACTGGATTGCCTTGCACCTAGACATATTTAGCCTCTATGATATAATCTGTTTATAACTTTTGTATTGTATTCTCCAATGAAAAGAGGACAACTCCAGTATGAGGAGTCCCTCTCCCTTCTTTTAAACTTTTCTATAAAATCCTTTCACCTAGTGACAGATTTCAGAACACCCCCCAGCTCTGATGGTATGTCTTCCAGGTTCATCCTCACATTTGGCTTCCAATAAAGTTTTATCAAATTACTTCTGCCTCAATAGCCTTAATTTCAGTCAAATTTAATTATAATCTTTATTATTTTCTTCTTTCTGCTCACTTTGGCTTTACTTTGGGTTAGGTAATTGGTTTAAGATCATTCTTCTTTTGTAATATAGGCATTTATAGCTATAAATTTTCAAGAACTACTTTAGCTGCATCTCAAGTTTTGGTATGTTATGTCGGTGCTTTTATTCATCTTAAACTGTTAATTTTTTGAGTAGTCTCTTCTTTGAACCATTAATTATTTAGAAGTGTGTTTTATAAATTCCACATATATATGAACTCAAATTTTCTACTGCTGTTGATTTTTAATTTTATTTCATTGTGGTCAGAGAGTCTGATATCGTGAAATATATATTTGGTCTTTGTCCCCATTCCCAGCATACAACTCCCTAAATCCTTGGAACCTTCAAAGTGATAAGTATCTTTTTGTATGCTAATGAGTTGACCACAGGAGGCATGGTAGTGCATGCCTGTAATTCCAGCACTTTGAGAGGCCGAGGTGGGTGGATTGCTTGAGCTCGGGAGTTTGAGACCTACCTGGGCAACATAGTGAGACCTAATCTCTAAAAAAAAGAAAAAAAAATGAGTTGACTGAGGGCTGTAGCCTCTAGGTAGCTTCAGGATGGATGCTGGTCACCAGAAAGACAAAGGCAGAATTAGAGGGCTGGAACTTTGAGCCCCACCCCCTGACCTCTAAGGAGAGAGGGGCTGAAGATGAAGCTGATCATCTATGGCCAATGATTTAATCAATCATGACTACGTAATGAGGCATCCATAAAACCCCCAAAAAGAGTGGATTCCAAGAGCTTCCTGATAGCTGAACACATAGAGATTTCTGGAAGGTGGTGCACCGAGGAAGGATTTGGACAATTCGCGCATGTAATCCTGTACCTCCACCCTAGGCATCTCTTCATCTGTATCCTTTGTAATATTCTTTTAAAAAACCAGCAAGTGTAAATAAATGTTTACCTGAGTTCTGTGAGCCACTCTAGTAAATTGATCAAACATGAGTAGGGAATCATGGGAACCTCAATTTATAGCCCATCAGTCAGAAGCACAGGTGAAACAACCTGGGCCTTGCAATTGGCATTAGAAGCAGGGAGCAGGCTTGTGGGACTGAGCCCTCAACCTGTGGGATCTGGTGCTATCTCCAGGTAGATAGTGTTGGAATTGAACTGGTTAGAGGATATCCAGCTGGTGTCTGCTGCAGAATTGCTGGCTTGCTTGATGTGCACTTATATCTGCTGTCAGAAGCACCTTGAGAGAGTATAGTGGGAGAAACTGAGGGTTTTTTTTTTTTTTCTCAGAGAGCGTGAAGTGCGTGACTTCAATCCTCCTAAATCTACTGAGGCTGGTTTTATGACCTAGCATGTGATCTATCCTGGAGGATGTTGCATGTGCACTTGAAAAGAATGTGTATTCTGCTGTTGTTGGATAGAGTGCTATACAGATATTGTATAGTTGATTTATAATGTTTGTCAGTTCTTCTATATCATTGATATATTCTGTTATTCTGCTATCTTTACTATTCTCAAATGGCCATCTTTATGCATGTTAACAGTTTTTGCCTCAGTGTCTATTTTGTCTCATATTAATAAAGCCACTCACGTTCTTGGCCAGGTGCAGTGGCTCATGTCTACAATCCCAGCACTTTGGGAGGCCAAGGTGGGTGGATCACTTGAGGTCAGGAGTTCCAGACCAGCCTGGCCGACATGGTGAAACCCCAGCTCTACTAAAAAAATACAAAAATTAACCAGGCATTGTGGTGGGTGCCTGTAATCCCAGCTACTCAGGAGGCTGAGGTGGGTGAATCACTTGAGCCCAGGAGGCAGAGGTTGCAGTGAGCCGAGATGGCACCAATGCACTGCAGCCTGGGCAACAGAATGTGAGACTCCATCAAAAAAAAAAAAAAAAAAGAAAAAGAAAAGCCACTCATGTTCTCATACGATTGCTGTTTGTATAGTATATCTTTTTCTTCCCTTTTACTTTCAACCTATTTGTATCTTTGAATTTAAATTGTGCTTTCTGTGGAGAGCATGAAGTCTGATTATGCCTTTGATTGGATTATTTAATCCATTCACATATTATGTTACTATTGATATGATTGGACTTATGTCTGCCATTTTATTTTATTTTATTTTAAAACATTTTTCTGCGGAGATGGGGTCTCGCTGTGTTGCCCAGGCCAGCCTCGAACTCCTGGCCCCAAGTGATCCTCCTGCCTTGGACTCCCAAAATGCTGGCATAAAAGGTGTGAGCCACGATGTCTGGCCTTTGTTTTCCATGTGCTTCATGACTATGTATTTCCTCTGTTCCTCCTTCACTATGTCCTTATGTCATAAATGGATGCTTTTTAGTGTAAAATATTAATTTCTTTAATTTTTTAACCATAATTTTTTGAAATATTTTATGAATGATCGCTCCAGGAGTTACAATATGAATCATAGTGAATCACAATCTACTTTAGATTTATATAAAATTATTTCTAGTAAGGTATAGAAACTTTACTCCTATGTAGCTCCCTTCCCCCTTTTTCATGTTATTACTATTATAAATATTACACCTATATATGTTTTTAAACAATACATTTTTATAATTTTCATTTCACATAATTTAATGTCTTTTTCTTTTTTTTTTGACGGAGTTTTGCTCTTGTTGCCCAGGTTGGAGTGCAATGGTGCGATCTCGGCTCACTGCAACCTCCACCTCCTGGGTTCAAGCGATTCTCCTGCCTCAGCCTTCCAAGTAGCTGGGATTACAGGCATGTGCCACCACGCCTGATTAATTTTGTATTTTTAGCAGAGACAGGGTTTCTCCATGTTGTTCAGGCTGGTCTCAAACTCCCGACCTCAGGTGATCCGCCCACCTCGGCCTCCCAAAGTGCTGGGATTACAGGCTGAGCCACTGTGCCTGGCCACTTTTATGCCTTCTTCAAGAAACAAAGAGACTAAAGAAGAGCACACATATTTATAGTTTTTTTTTAATTAAACTTCTTATTTACCATTTCTGGTTGTCTCTATTTCTTTCTGTAGATTTGAGTTGTCCTCTGCTCTGTTTCCTCACTTTCATATAGCTTAATTCCTACTCTCTCCCTTTATACTGTTGTTGTCAAATATGTTGCATTTCTATCCCAAAATAAATTTTATGTCATTGTTTTTTAATTGGCATATTATAGAATTCACCATTTTAAAGGGTACATTTCAGCAAAATTTCAGATATTCACAGAGATGTGCAAGCATCACCACTAAGTCCAGTTATATTCATAACCCCCGAAAGAAACTACTTACCCATTACCAGTCACTCTGCATTCTTTTCTATGCCTAACCCTTTGCAGCCACTAATCTGCTTTCTGTCTCTAAATTTGCCTATTGTGGGCATTTCATATAAACAGAATCACATAGTACGTGGCCCTTTGTGTCTGGTTCCTTTCACTTAGCATAATATTTTCAAGGTTTATCCATTATGTAGCATGTATTGGGACTTTATTTCTTTTTATGGTTGAATAAAATTCCATTGCATAGATAAACCATATATTATTTACCTATTCATCAGTTTATGAACATTGTGTTGTTTCCATCTTCTGGCTATTATGAACAATGGTGCTATAAGTATTTGGGTCCAAGTTTTCATGGGAACATGCTTCCAATTATCCTGGGTGAATACTTAGGATTGGAAATTCTGAGTCATATAGTAACACTACTAAATACTATGTTTGGAACTATTTGAGGGACAGCAAAACTGTTGTCCACAGAAGCTGCACTACTTTACATTCCCATCAGCAATATATGACAGTTCTAATATGTCCACATCCTTACCAACATATTTTATTTTCTGTTTTAAAAAAATTATAGCCATAATTGTGAGTGTTAAATAATACTGTGTTGAAGGCTAGATTTGCATTTTCCTAATGAATAAATATGCTGAACATATTTTATTATTGCTTATTGGCCATTTGTATATCTTCTTTGGAGAAATGTCTATTCAAATTTTCTATCCATTTAAAACATTTTATTATTTATCTTTTTATTGATGAGTTTTAAAGTTCTTTAGATACTCTGAATACTAGACAGTAAATCAGACGTGATTTATATTTTTTCCCATTTGTGTATTGTCTTTTTCTTTACAGTGTTTTTAAATGCACATTTTTAATTTTGATGAAGTTCAGTTAATCTATTTTTGGTTTTGTTTTGTTGCTTGCTCTTTCTGGTGTCATATATATATATATATATATACCAATCTAAGTTCGTAAAGATTTACTTCTATGTTTTCTTATAAGAATTTTACAGTTTTAGCTTTTACGTGTATGCCTCTGATCCATTTTGAGTTAATTTTTGTATATGGTGTGAGGTAACGGTCCAAACTCATTCTTTTGTATGTGGAAATCCAGTTGACATAGCACCATTTGTTGAAAAGATTATTTTCCCTCACTGAATTATCTTGACACCCTTGTCAAAAATCAGTCAACCTATAACATAAGGTTTTATTTCTAGACTTTCTGTTTTATTCCATTTATCTATATCTATATCTATCTATACATCTTTATATCAGAATCACACATTCTTGATTACTGTAGCTTTATAGTCATATCTGAAATTGAGAATATAACTTTTCCAAATTTGTTTTTCTCTTTCAAGAACTTTTTGGCTTTTGGATTGCTTGCATTTTCATATGAGTTTTAGAATCAACTTGTCAATTTCTGGAAAACAAAACAAACTAAAAAAGACCAAAAAAATAAATAACTTAACTGCGATCTTAATAGAGACCATATGCAATCTGTAGATCAATTTTGGGATTAATGTTATCTTAACAATATTAAGTCTTCCAATTCATGAACATGGGAGAGTTTTCCATTTTTTTATGTCTTTAAATTCCATCAACATTTTTTGTTTTAGTTTCAGGATACAAGTTTTACACTTCTTTTGTTAAATTTATTCACAGGTATTTTATTTTTGATACTATTATACATGGAATTTTAAAATGTTTATTTCCACATTGTTCACTATTAGTATATAGTGTGTGCAATTGATTTTTGTATATTGAGCTTGTAGCCTGCAACATTGCTGAGTTGATTTATTGGCTCTCAACTCTTTGGGTGAATTCCTAAGGATTTTCTATATATAAGATGGTGTCATCTGCCAATAGAAACATTTCACTTCTTCCTTTCTAATACTGACACCTATTTTTGTCTAATAGCTCTCACTAGATTCTCAACTACAGTGTTGAATAGAAGTGGCACAAGTGGACCATCCTTGCTGGTTAATGATTTTAGGAGGAAAGCTTTCAGTATTTAAACATTAAGAATTATGCTAGCTGAGGGTTTTTTGTAGACGCCCTTACTTAGGTTGAGGAAGTTCCTTTCTATTCCTAGTTTTTGAATGTTTTTATCATGAATGGGTGTTGGATTTTGTCAAATGATTTTTTTGTGTGTCTATTAACATGATCATTGCGGTTTTGGTCTTTTATCATATGGTGTATTGCATTGATTGATTTTTCATATGTAAAACCAGTCTCTCATTTCTGGAATAAATCTCACTTTGGTCATAGTGTGCAATCTTTTGTAAGCTTCTGGATATTTGTCTGCTAGTATTTTTGTTGAGGATTTTTACATCTATATTCACAAAGAACGTTAGTCTGTAGTTTTATTGTCTTATGATATCTTTGCTTTGTTTACTTTTGGTAACAGAGTAATTTTGGCCCAACAGAATGAGTCGGGAAGTGTTCCCTCCTCTTCCACTTATTTTTGAAGAGTTGTAAGAGATTGGTGTTAATTTTTCTTTAAACCTTTGGTACAAGTCAGTAATAAAGTTATCTCATCCTTGACTTTTCAAGATTTTAGAATAATATTCAATCTCTTTACTTGTGATATATCTATTTATATCTTCTCTTTTTTTCTTGTGTCATTTTCAGTAGTTTGTGTCTTCATGGAAATTTCCTATAGGTTCTCTAAATTGTTGCATACAGATGTTCATAATACTCATTTATAATCCTTTTTATTTATTTAAAATCAGTAGTAATGTCCCCTCCTTTATTTCTTATTTTAGTAATTTGAGGTTCTTTCTTTTTTCTTGGTCACTTAATGTACAAGTTTGACAATCTCTTGATCTTTTCAAAGAACAAACCTTTTATTTATTTTTGGACAAACTTTTTGTTTTTTTAAAAAATTTTTGTGATTGTTTTTCTATTGCATTTTATAGTCTATTCTTCGAGTGGACATACATGAAAATGCCCTAATTTCTCACTTTTGGCTGACTTTTTGGCTCTGCACAAATTAAGGCAGAGTTTTAAACTGCTTGCCTGAATGTTGAAGACTTGTTCCAACATATACACTGAGCTACTTGGCAAGAGCTAAGAAGCTTACTGGTTCCAAGTATTTAAGAATATCTCTGTCCAGTTATTAGTCAACCACTCAGCTAACCAAACAGAAACTTCAGTGGCCACACAGGTTAAAGAATACAGACTTTACAGAGTTAGTTGAGGAAAGTCACTAATCAAGCAAATAGTAACAAGTGACAGCAAACACACACCCAGCAGAATCTGATTTCCAGAGCTGCCACATTATATTACTTAAAAGGTAAATTTTTTAACACATGCAAAGAAACAAGTATGACGGATATACAGTGGGGGAATCATTCAATAGAAACTGGCTCCGAGGAAGGACTTTGGACTTACTAAATAAAGACTTAAAATGAGCTATTTTGAATATGTTCAAAGAACTAAAGAAAACATTTCTAAAGAATTTTCTCTAAAGAAAAGTATATGAATAATGTCTCACTAAATAGGGATTATCAATAAGGAGAATGAATGTATAATAAAGAACCAAATAAAATCTCTGGAATTGAAAAGTTAGATAACTGAAATTAAAAATTAATTAGATGTGCTCAGTGAAAGATTTGATATGGCAGAAGAAAGAATCAGCGAGTTTGAAGATAGGTCATTTGTGGTTATCTAATCTGAGGAAAAGAAAAAAAAAGAATGAAGAACAAACAGGCCTGTGGGACATAGGTGTCACAAAGTAAAAACCATGGAATTCCCAGAAGGCAAGGGTAGAAAGAAAGGGACAGAAAGAATATTTGAAGAAATAATAGCTGAAATCATCCCAATTTTGATGGAAAACACTAATTTACATATTCAGGATGCTCGATGAACTTTACGTAGGATGAACTCCACAAACTTCACACCTAGGCACATCATAATCAAACTGCCAAACCAAAGACAAAGAAAGAATCTTGAAAACAAGAAGAAAATGACTCAGCATATACAAGAAACCACAAGAAGATCAACCTTTACCTTCTCATCAGAAACAAAGGAAGCAGTGGGATGGCTGAGTCTAAGTACAGAAAGAAACAAAAAATTCCTGCCAATCAAGAATCATATATATGGCAAAGGTATCCTTCAAAGTTGAAGGAAAGATTCCTAGATAAACAAAAACAGACAGAATTCATTGCTAGAAGACATGTTTTACAGGAAATACTAATGGATGTTCTTCAGGCTGAAAAAAGTGACAGCAGGCAGTAATTTGAACATACCTGAAAAAAAAAACAGCTCCAGTAAAAGTAATTATATAGGTAATGATAATAGACAATATAATTACATATTTGTTTCTTAACCAATTTAAAAAGCAATTGCATAGGATAACATTGGTAAAGTCCTTTCAGAGTAAAAACCTCCAAAAATTTCCCCATCCATTAAAGCAATATAAAACCTGGTAAAAATTGTCAGAATCAACTTTTTCAGAACACTGGAAGTTAGCCAAAGGCTTGCAGTAGCTGGGTAGTGTTTACTCAAGAGATATGACTGACTCTTGGTAAGAGCAGTGAGATTTGTAGTGTTTTAACTTGCCCTAGTCCCATTCTCCACTATCCAGTTAAGCAGTAACTTTGAAAAATAATAGCCTACTTTCTTCAGCATCTTATCAGCCCTTGAAGAAAGCAGAATGGAGCTGCACCTCTTTAAAAATCTTATTCCCAAAGAATTGTCATTATCTGACCTGTCTGGTGGTTTCCTGGAGGAACCTCCTTACAAGCCTGACTCGGAGTTTTCCCAGTGATAAAAGCCCTCTATCTTGGCAGGGGGCAGGGGGGATGTTTGTTGAAAATAATTACAGGCAGGAGTTTTAAATTTGCAGCTGCCTAAGACAATTGATAATATTTGGGGTAAACAGCAGACTAACCAAAATATTAACAGGAAAAGCTGAACAATAAGATGTACATACAAACTTTGAAAAGGTCCAACATATTCTTAGGAATTTGGAAGACCGTACACGTGCCTAGGAATGTCTGTATACTCAGAAAGACTTGAGAAGGCTCTAAGCTGTCACTTCTGGCTAACCTTGAAGCTGCGCACAAATAAGAAGAGAAAGCTTAGGTAAACATGTAAACTACCTGGCTAAGTATAGAGTTGTAAACTGCCTGGATGAATACCCCAACAAAGTACCCCTCAGCAAAGACCAGGAGATGTATTGGTTCCAGGCATTTAAGGAAATAACTGTGCAATTTTTAACTGACCACTAAGCTAACTGAGCGGAGACTTTAGTGGTCACACACAAAGTATATGAACTTTACAGAATTCATTCTTAAAATTTGCAAAAGAAACAAAAACAACAATTACAATAAGCATCAACAACAGCAAACCCTGGGAAGCAGGGAAAATCTGCTGTCCAGAGTTACCATATTATATCACTTAAATTATAGTGTTTTAATTTTTAAAATTATGAGATGAGCAAAAGCATGGGAAATTATGGTCCACACACATGATAAAAAGCAAACAATTAGAAACTGTCCCTGTGAAAACTCAGACATGGGACTTACTAGACATTACTTTAAATCAATTATTTTAAATATTTTCAAAGAACTCCTTTAGTTCTTCATGATTTCCTTTAAACCATATCTAAAGAATTAAAAGAAAGCATGAAACTGATTTCTCACCAAATATCAATAAAGTGATAGAAATTATCCAAAGGACCAATAGATATTCTAGAGTTTGATATAGGTAAATATAAAAGACAATATAAATTTTACTACTATGTGACTTAAAATACAACTGTATAAAGCAACAATTGTGAATCTATGTTAGTGGGTACACAATGTTTAAAGATGTAACTTGTGACAATAATGGCATAAAGATGGGGGGGCACAGTGGGATAAAAGCAGTATTTTTGTATATTATTGAAATAAAGTTGGTATCAACCCAAATTAAATTGTTATATATTAAGATATTATTTATAATCCTCAGGGAAACCACTAAAAAAATAAAACCAAGAAATGTGGTAAAAGAAACAGTAAGAGAATGAAAATGGTACACAGGAAAATATCTATCTAACTCAAAGGAATATAGTAATAGAGGAAGAAAAAGACCTCAGAAACTTGAAAACAAGTAGCAAACTGGCAAGCAGAAATCCTACCTTATCCATAATTAGGTTAAAAGTCAATGAACTTAAATTTTCCATTTAAAAGGAAGATACAAAACAAATAGCTAACTGGCCGGCAGAAATCCTACCTTATCCATAATTAGGTTAAATGTAAATGAACTTAAATTGTTCATTTAAAAGGAAGATACTGAGAGATTTGATAAAAATAACATGATGCACATACTTTCTATGAGAGACACGATTTAGAATCAAAGACACAAATAGGCTGAAAGTTAATAGTTGCAAAAATGTATATCATGCAAATAATAACCAAAAGAGAAGTAGAGTGGCTATACTAGTATCAGGCAAAACAGACTCCTTCAAATTATCTACAGAATGATGTAGTCCCTATTAAAATCTCAATTTATTTCTTTTCTTTTTATTTTTTATTTTTATTTTCATTTTTTTGAGACAAAGCTGGAGTGCAGTGGTGTGATCTCTGCTAACTGCAACCTCTGTCTCCCAGGTTCCAGTGATTCTCCTGCTTCAGCTTCCCAAGTAGCTGGGATTACGGGTGCCTGCCACCATGCCCGGCTAATGTTTTTGTATTTTTAGTAGAGGCAGGGTTTCGCCATGTTGGCCAGGCTGGTCTCGAACTCCTGACCTCAGGTGATCCGCCTGCCTCGGTCTCCCAAACTACTGGGATTATCGGCGTGAACCACTGCACCTAGCTCCAACTGATTTCTTCACAGAAGGCATTAACGTTTGATTTTTCTGGCTCTTGTTATAATGAGTGATTTTTTTTTTTTTGTATCCTAGACATTCTGTATATTATGTTAGGGGGCTCTGCTCCTATGTAAATGTTTTACTTTAGCAGGGAGTCATCTTGTTTATGTTAGGAGGCAGGTCCTGGTCTACTTTTGTGGGCCGTGGTTCCAATGACAATTTAATTTTCCTTAGGATCTTTATGCTGCTATTTCAGTCTGCTTAATTTATCTGTTGCTTCTGGGGCCCCAACTTGCTTCTGCTGATGCTGCCTGAGGGGTGGGAGGAGTTTTCCCTAGGCCAAACCACCTGGCAAATCTAGGTTAGGGCAAAAGAGTCATTGTCCCGCAGGGAGAATGAGCACTTCCCAGGCAGGGCTGCTTATTTTGATGGGACAACCCTGTTAATGCCACCTAGTCACCTTGTGTGTCTCAATGGGAAAGGGGAGTCTCAGGCCTGTTAGGGAAAGGAAGTGGTTCCTTTAGCTGCTTATTGTCAGTGGGGCTCCCAATCAACCCTCTTTGACCGTGCTGCCAGGATAACCTTACGTTGGGACACCTATTCTATCTTGGGGAAGGTTGAGACTTCCTGGGCTGCCTTCTGTTGCTAGGTTGACGATTAGGAAATGCCAGGTTGTGGTTGCCTACTTCTCTTGGATGGGTGATCCGTGATGCCCTGCGGTTGTGCTATTCCTTCAATCCTGTGGTCCCATCCCAACTTGCTTTCTTCTTATCACTTTTTCAAGTTTTGGTGGTGTCTTGCACTATTTTCAGAGTTTATAGTTGTACTTTGAGAGGAAGAGCAGGGAGAAATTAGCTGAAACTAGCTTTTCTAGGCCAGAAGTTCCTGCGAAGCATTTCAAAAAATCCTTATTAATTGTCACAAACAATGAGCAATATGTGATTTCTACCATCAAGGAACTATGGTCTAGTGGAAAAGATGAGACAAGAATATAAACAATTATAATAGCTGCATTTACTATTTAACATATTTCAGTTTATAGTTAATAAATATTCAGTTTCAAACATTTATTAACTTATGCAACTTCTGAGGGAAGTACTTATATGTTGCCCATTTTAAGGATAATCAACAAAACTTAAGCAACTTGTTCAATGTCACATAGCTAATAGGTAGCAAAGTCAGGATTGGGACCTAAGCAGTCTAGCTGAAAAGCTGCTGCTCTTACGACTATGCTAAGTCACGTGCCAACAGAAAGAGACAAATGAATGACTATAGTGTTTAGGAGGGCAAATGAGCCCATCATGATATGGAATTCAGGAGGAAGTGGCCTTTAGGAGGCATCATGAGAGATAAACAGGATTTCAATGGGCAATAATGATGGAAGTCTAGGTGGAGGGAAGAGCATGTAGAAAGGCCCTGTGGTGGTAACAATGGGGGCCTACCAAGGAAACAGCTGAAGTATCTAGTATGTCAAGAGGTGGGAGTTGGGGCTGCAAAGGAGGTTGGAGCCGTAAGAGAAAAGGCTTTTAATGTCAGGCTGAAGAAGTCATTCTTAATTTCATAGGCAATAGTGATCTCACAAAAGGCATTGCCTGAACAGTTGGGTGATACTTAAAGAACATTCTGGTGGCGGTAGTTGAGAAGGATGGAGCCCAGTGGAGGCTAGGAATAAAGGCCTGACCTAGGACCATGGCAGCTGAGATGAAGAAGAAGGGACAGATTCAAGAGATATTTAAGAGGTAGAATCAGTAGAATTCTTGGACTGATTAGAAATAGAGACTGAGTGAGACAAATGAGTCAATGATAACTCTCAGTTTAGGAGCCTGGATGGCTTGTAATACCGTTAACCAAAATGTTGAATTCTTCTGGCTTCATGAAATGGAAAAGGCAGTATAGATCCTCTGCATAGCAGTTATTTTGAGACATAAAGCCTATTATTCTGTTGACAGGCAGACTTCTTTTTTTCAAGGCAAAATTACTTTCACCTTTCCTCATGGATTCTATTTCCAACCGCTATATTCATTTTCCTTTGCTTTCTTCTGGACATGCTCTAATCTCTGACACTCTCAGAATGCAAGACACAGGCAGAGTGGTGAGGGTAGGGTGGAGGGAGGGAGGCAGAGAGAAAGAAAAAAAAGTGTGTTGGGACAATGAGTCTAAGACATAAGAATATCCGCTGGATTCTAACCTTTAACTCACAGGACACAAAGAGACAAAAGACCTGTGGATATCCTACTCTATCAGTACTGCAGTTCCCATATCAGAGCCTTGTCCATTTTGACAAAGAATCAGAGGACAAAAGAGTGATGATGAAGCCTTCAGGGTTAAGACAAGGAACCATGAGTCCTGGAGCCTAACTCCAGCTCAGCCTCAGATCTTTGGAGGGACCCTGGGAAATTCTCTTCTATTCCAGGTACTCTCTTCTGCTATAAATACTTAATTAGGTTTAACCATATGCAATTGTCAATAGTAGGCTAGTTTTGATTGACACAAATAGCAATATCTCATGGTTCAACTTAATACTCTTATCTATTGTAGTCATGTACTGCTTATTTTACCAGCCTGTATGCATGTGCATTCACACACAGGTGCAAGCATGCACACACACACACACACACACACACACACACCACTGCTAGATTGGCAACTCCCTTGTGGCTGAGACAGGTCTGGATCTCTGGGGAAAAAAATTAAAGCCCTGATTTATAGTGTCTTCTGATTTCCATTATGGAAATTATTCCCACCATAGTCAATTTCAGTCTACCAATGTGATGTCACTGGACGTAGAGTTAGGAAGAGATGTGCACAATTGGCTCTTGAGAGCTGTTACCAGCTGGCCCTGGCACATCACTGCTTGTTTCCATATCTATAGCACCTAGCTCAGGATCTCAGACTTAGCATGCGGGAAGTAAAAATTTATTACTTTGGAGATGCAGCCTCCTCCCTGAGAATTCAAGCTGCACAGATAATGCCAGTAATAATGACCACCATTTTGTCTTCTTCCTTTACAGTTTTCAAAATACTCTTTATAACCATTGCACAGGAGGGGGACATGGCAGAGATCCATATTCTTACCTAATGACTGAGGAAGCTGAGCCCTAGACCAGTGAGGGAAGTGTCCAAGGTCACACAGATGAGCAGGCCAGAACCAGAAAGGCAAGTCTTTGATCCAACTCCCAGGAGGATAAGTGAACACTCCTACTGCCATTGGACTGTACTCATTGGAGCTCAGCTCTATCTCAGGTTATGGTGAAGATACTTTTTGACTCATGAGCCTGAACCTGGGATGCTGCAAACAGTTTCCACCCGCTGCCCACAATTACTCTAAATAGTGGCTGCCATGAATAAAGCCAGCCAAGGAGGAAGTTACATGAGACCATCTGTACCCTGCATGGTCTTCTGGCTAAGCCAAGAACATAGTCAGTCTTGGTACTGAGAATGAGAGTGAGAAAGAGAGGAATATCAAAAGATTGAAATTGAGGAGTTGGGGGCAGCAAGAGAGTGAATTCCTCTAAGTATGCCAATTTTTCATTTTCCTAAAAAAAACCCACTCACAAGTCACAACTAAAACTCTAAACTTACTGTGTCCAATGACTGGCCTATCACAGTGTTGGTCTCGCTACTGGCAGGTTTAAAGGTTTTTTTTAAAAAAATTTTCTATTATTAAAAAAATTGCGGGTACACAATAGGTGTATATATTTATGGGGTTCTTAACATGTTTTGATAAAGGCATGCAATGTGAAATAAGCACATCATGGACAATAGGGTATCCATCCCCTCAGGGCCCAAGCCTCGTGAGAGAGATGAACTCATAGAGGGCAGAGGACAACCAGTGCCGGAGTATTTGCATAACACTACCACCTTGAATTTCTATATCCTTTTACAATTTTCAAAAATTAATTTAATATCCCGTGTCTACAGCGTCGTTCAGTGGGGGAAATTAGAATGGCCTTCACTGGATCACAGGACTGGTGAGAGGGAAGATCACTGGGCATTACTGGTCCTGTTTAGCAGCTAAGAAAACAGGCTCAGACCTATCCAGGTTCTCAAAGACTTGCCTGTTACTCTGGCTGCTCCCAACACAGGCCTGTCCCAAGCAATTATTTCAACTTCCAAGTGAACACGGTTACTTCTCAGACTGGCCTACCACTAAGCCCAGCCCCAAAGGTGGAACCAGAGATATCCTACAAATACTTGGCTTTATGTCTGGACTACCCTGAAAGTAGTGCTCAAGGGACCCTGAGGAAAGCATCTTGGTGGGTCCCCTGTTTGCAACCTGTATGCAGATATGGCTCACTTGCTCACACAAAAAGCTACTGGAGTCTCGTAAAAGCCCAGCCTTGGCACCAAGCACCAGCGACTGTCATCTCCTTCCTGCTCACCTGTTTGGTCCCACTGTTATGCACTTGCTTCCCCCCTTGGCATTGGGCTTCCGATGCCCACTTTAGGTCCCTTACGTGCATGATGATTTTAATTCTGATTAAGCAGCTCACACCTTAGCCTGGTTTTTCAGGTACAATGTGATGCAGGTCTCTGGGCTTTCAATTGCAGGTCAAATAAACACTTGCCACTGACTTCGTTTGAAGTCTCCATTTCAACCTTCCCTCAGAGAAGAAGCATTAAACTTTGAGCCTGAATGCTTACAGCCCTGGCTCTCCTGAGACCCTGGGTCTAGCCACCAATGGACACTCACGTAACTCAATGGGAGAAGCACACGAGGTCCACACTCTCACTTCTCCATCTGTTGAGCGCTACAAAAATGTGATCAGTTTAACCAAATTCTCTCCAACTACAGGGTCCTACCAAAGATCCAAAATGAGGCTGCCTATGTGCCAAGGATAGGAGCCACAATGATAGTTAAGATTGACCACCATATGTGCAGGGCCTGCATGAGCCAGGCAGTAGACAGAGAGGCTTCATACACATTATTGCTATCTCCCATGACGAGGTGCAGATTATTTCTTCTATTTTATAGATTAAGATGCTGAGGCTTAAAGAAGGTCTCACTTATCAAGGTCATACAGCTGGTAGGTCATGGAGCCAGGAATAAGACTTGGGTCTGTTTGACTCCAAAATTCATAATATCACGTAGACTCTTACAGGTATCCAGGAATCATGACAAAGAGCTTCAGTAAATTTGTCCAAAGTGTTCACCTTAGCATACTAAAATATAGAATTACCTGCTCTATGATGGTGGCTTTTTAAATCTTATTCATTCTTCCTCAAAGAATGTCAGCATTAGGCCAGGCACAGTGGCTCATGCCTCTAGTTCCAGCACTTTGGGAGGCTGAGGTGGGCAGAGAGCTTGAGTCCAATAGTTGGAGAGCAGCCTAGGCAACAAGGTGAAAGCCCAGTTCTACCAAAAATACCAAAAATTAGCCTGGTGTAGTGGCCTGTGCCTGTAGTCCCAGCTACTTGAGAGGCTGAGGTGGGAGGATTGCTTGAACCTGGAAGGTGGAGGTTGCAGTAAGCCAAGATTGGGCCACTGCTCTCCAGAGTGAGACCCTGTCTCAAAAAAAAAAAAAAAAAAAAAGTCAGTGTTAAAAGTATGTTAGAGAACATCAAGGAAAGTAATGGCCCCATACCTCTCTGCCTAGGTTAGGTAGTCCCTAAGAGATCATATCCTATTCTGGGACCCATGCTTGAAGGGGGCACCAACACACTGGGGTATACCTAAGAGGGAGCAAGAAGGCTGGGGAGGGGGCTAAGACCCAAGGCACATAAGAAGGACTGGAAGGAGCTTACTTGTTATGGTCTGAATGTTTGTGTAATCCCCAAATTCATATGTTGAAACCTGGCCCCCAATGTGATAGTATTAGTAGGTGAGGCCTTTAGGAGGTGATAGGTCATGAGGGTTCCATTCTTATGAATGGGATTAATGTCCTTATAAAAAAGGCCCAAGGAAGCTGTTTGCTCCTTCTACCATGTTAGGACAAAGCAAGAAGGCACCGGCTGGGCGTGGTGGCTCACGCCTGTAATCCTAGCACTTTGGGAGGCCGAGGTGGGCTGATCACCTGAGGTCAGGAGTTCGAGAGCAGCCTGGCCAACATGGCGAAACCCCGTCTGTAATACAAATACAAAAATTAGCTGGGTGTGGTGGCGCAAACCTGTAATCCCAGCTACTGCAGGAGAATCACTTAAAACCAGGAGGTGGAGGTTGCAGTGAGATGAGATCACGCCACTGTACTCCGGCCTGGGTAACAGAATGAGACTCCGTCTGAGGAGAAAAAAAAAAAAAAAAAGCAAGAAGGGGCACCATCTATGAGGAAGTGGGCCTCACTAGACACTGAATCTGCTGGCACTTTAATCTTGTGCTACCTAGCCTCCAGAACTGTGAGATATAAATTTCAGTTGTTTATAAGCTACTGAGTATGTTATAGCAGGCCAAATGGACTAAGACAGAGCTGAAGCTAGTTAGGCCTGGAAAAGACACTTCTACAGGTGACTTAAGTCAGCTCATGTCACTGCTCCCATCTCAGAAGTCTTTACAATGTCTTTACAGTTATCTACAAGGCCCTGTTTCATCCCCCTAGCCCCAACACTACCTCTATGATATTATCTCCTAGCATTGTCCCCCTCACTCACTCTACTTCAGCCATTCTGGGCTCATGTTTGTTCCTGCAATACATTATATGCTCTCACCTCAGAGCTTTAGCTCTTCTCTCAAATGTGACCTGCTCAGTGAGTCTTCTCTGACCACTCTATTTTAAACTGCGATCCCTGTCTCTCCTCCTCTACTTAATTTTTCTCCATTGTACCTATCATCATTTGACACTCTATTTTATTTTATTTTCTGCCTCCCCACTCTCACAAGAAAAGTAAGCTCTGTGAAGGTAAGGGTTTTATCTCTCCTGTTCACTTCCACACGCTTGGCATGTAGAACAGAGTCTGACACAAAACAGGCACTCAATAATATTTATTGATCCAAAGAATACCACCTCTGCCTTCAGATCTAGAAGGGCTATGATGGGGTAGATAGCGGACAAGATCTGTGTGGCACCCAAGGACTAAGCTAGGCCAATTCCAGCTCAATATAAGAAGGGGCATCTCAGGTATTAAAACTTCTCCAGGAGTCTATGCCAGTTGCAGTGAGCAGGCAGAGGACACATGATGTAGGGGGGACTTCGAGCATCAAAAGGGGCAGGGTGAGAAAAGAACTGCAGCTCAAAATTCCATGTTCTCCAACCCCCTCATTTACAGTGAGGAAACTGAGACTCTGAGAAATCACCCAAGTTCCCAAGAGTTATAGGAAGAGCACTGGCTAAAATCTTGGAGTCTTAAGTTCTAGGATAGTGAAATCACTTTTTTCCCCAATGACAAAGTCTTCTGTGGCAGAGTAATTTCTAGAAATATTTATGTTTGTGTCTGTTGTCTCCCTATGTCCCCATTCCCCATTTTTCTGCTCCATGGAGGTAACCAGGCCCTTGACAGACCTCTTATAAGAGGGATTTTGCAGTGTAGAAAGAAGAATCAGACTGAAGCCACTAAATCTATCATTCTTTTATAAAAACCCCCCAAACCACAGTGAAGACATAATATCCTACAGGCAAAGGAAAGAGGGAAGAGACTTCTGAAAGCCCAGAGAGAGAAAAGAAGAACCAGAAAAGAGAGAAAAGAGAAAAGAAGCTCCAGCTGGGAAGGAAGAGTTCCTGAGTCTGGGACTGTAGGAACCCTTAGCTGTAGAAACTCCTCCTCAAGGAGAGGGTGGACATAGCCCTAAGGTGCTCAGAGGGAGGAAGAACCTAAGATCTCAGGGCTTTTAGCTTTCCTTCCCCTACTATTGGTGTAAAAAATGAGGGTGTCAGTGGCGACTGGAATAGATGGGAGATTAGTTGCCCTTGACCTGATTTTTGAGCACCACAAATAGTCCCTGGATTCCAGTGCCACCCTTGAGGGAGTGGGGACTCCCAGTCATGACTGACATGGAATTTCCCACTTCCCTGTTTGGATGGGGAGTCTGGGGTCAGAATTCAGATACTTCAAAGAAAACAAACAGTGGCTGTTTCTTGCCCTGACACATCTGAGTTTGAAGATGGAGATGGATGCCCATTCCGTTTTTGGCCTCTTAAAGGACATAACATTACTTAGAGCATCATCCACTTCCTGTTGGTGATGGGTGCTGCACAGGAGCCCTTAGAAAGCTGCATGAAGTGCCTCATAGGCTGGAAGGAGCAGAGAAAATGTGCTCGGGCATCCAGAGGGAGCAAGTGGGAAAGTAGGAGAGAAACTGAGGGAACAAAGAACAGCCTTCAAGAGCCCATCAGACAGCAATTATTCTCCCAAAGAAAGAGACTATTTCCCACTGTGGCTATTAAGTGATTTACAATTAAGTAGCTCCTCATGAGGCAGCGCTCCAATTGATGATAAAGGTCTGAGTGGCGAAAGCTGAGTGGTGGGAGGCCCTGTCTCCAGGCATCTAAGTGCTCATGTCTATTGACTCACTCTGCTATTCATCATCTTTCCCAGGGCACTTATTAGCAGATTTAAGTGGGAGGAGTGTTGAGCTCACCTAGAGGGAAACAATTCTCAGAGATCCAAGGCTGGGGGTTGGGTGGGGGATGGGAGTCCCACCCTGGACTCCACCAGGGCCACAGCCACCAAGCTCCCCTGCTGACTGGGGGAGAGGGCCTTGGAGCTTGGAGGCTGGGCTGGGCATAGTGGGATAGGGAGGCAGCTAGAGGTCCCTTTCAGCTTTAGGATGCTCTGGCCTGAGGCCAGCTGCTGGGGCCATTGCTATGAGTTACCCCTAATGTTCAGCTGACAGCTTCACTATAAGTGCAAAGGTAAAAGCACAAGATTTGGAGTCCAGTGAGCTAGTTGGGTGAATTTTGGAAAGGGTCTTAACCTCTCTGAGTCTCAGTTTTCTTATCTGAAAATAGGGATAACACCAAATGTCAACTTCATAGGGTTAAATTGAGGATTACACAAGAAAATGTAGTGTTTAGTGCCTGGCACATATCAATGATGTTATTCATTCTGTGCTTGGAGAATTATTAGCAGTAAACTTTCTCTTCTACCACCTCTTCTACCCCAGCCTGCCCTACCCTTTTCCACACTGACTTGCAGTCAGTATTCTATATAACCATGAGCAAGTCACTCTACTTCTCCATGAGTCTTTTATTCATCTATATGGTGGGGATGAAATTACCTGCTCTTTTCATCTACTTTTTAGGGCCATTTAGAAGATAACAAAGATGGAAAGAGTTTGCAAACTACAAAATGTCACGCTCAGGTCACTTGCTCTTACTGGCTAGTTTTGGCTCCCAGAAGCCAGGCAGCTCAGCTAAAGCCTAGGAGTTATTAAGTAAAGGAAGAACACGATCAGTAGGGCCCAGAGCCCAGTCAACTTCCTTGGAAGTGGGGCAGTGGGGAACTAGCAGCTTGTCCACAGCAGTTTCAAAAAGGCTTACAAAAAGCTCTCTTATCTGTTGGATTTACATCTGCTTTAAACATTAACTGGAAACAAGGGCTGACCACTTGCTAGGCACAACCCCAGCCCTCAGACAGACCATAGAACAGTGCTGGAGCTGACCAAAGTGAGTTTCTTGATGATAAAAGGAAGTTCTTAAGAAATTCCCTCTATCAATGCCACCCACCCCCCCGACCCCCACCCCAATAAGCACTGCAAAGCACTCCTCAGGGGACCACAGCAAAGGCAGCCATCTGTCATGGCAGAACAGGAAGAGCTCTTGTCCAGCAGGTTCAATACACAAGCATCATGTGGGTAAAACAAAAAATACTCCCTCCCGGGCCACCTGAGTCAGAATCAGGGTGAGAAATCCTGCACTTAGGTAGTTGAAAAAGTCCTGAGTCATTTGAGGTAGCCCAGACTCTGACTTGCATATGGGAACCAGTTAAGTAAAATCTAGCCCAAGATTTTCCAAAGATGAGATTTGCCCACGGCCCAGTTGATTAACTGGGGGCAAAAATTGGCAGAAACCCAGGCCTCTCAGACTCCAGGACCCTTATGAATTTCTAATAGATATAATGAGATTTTATGGACTTTCCCAGAGGGTCTTGCACCAAAAGTTCCTTTAGCAATCTGCCTGCTCCTTCCTTCCCTGGACAGCCCAGGACAGTTAATCCAATTTCTATGAAATATCAATTCCCCTCCCGTAAGTTTCTCTTTTTTTGTCTTGCTAATTTGCTTTTAATTGGCTTTGCTTGATTCATGAAATACTGAGGGCCACCAAGCTTCTTTGCTGGCCTGGGAAGGGGACCTAGGGATCCCTTCAATTATATCCACGGCAGCACTGCCCACAGCACTTTCAAGCAACTGCTATTTCAGGCCTTTTGGCTTGCTTAGAGATTGCAGCTGGGGGGAACTCAGGAATGCATCTACAGCAGGTGCCAGATGCTCTTGCTTGCCAGGGAGCAAGGGTAAGAATCTGGATTAGAGAAACCAAAGCCATGAGCACAATCACCTTCTCTTGGTTGGTGGCACAGGTAGGCATTTGTGTGGTAACAGAAAGTGGCAAGTGATTCCTACCTAGGCTAGGACAGGCCTGGAAATCAGCACATGCCCCCAAGGTGACTGGTTGTTGCTATGGTATACCACTGGTGCTCACTGGATAAGATGCCCTGCAATAACTGGCAGAAGCCACATCCCCCCACCCAGCCCAACAGCTGAATAGGTGGGGCAGGCAGCTATCTGGCCAGCATCTCTGCCCATAGGCCCGGATAAAAGATGCCATTCCTGCAGCTTGGCCTGCCGGTCCCACCATTAGATATAACCTTTTGACTGAGCCATCAGCAGGAGGTACACACATTTGTCTCCTGGCTGGTAGGGAGGCCGCATACTTGCAGAAATTGAGGCTAATTTTAGAAGTGATAGCCAGCCCCTGGCAGTGCACAGGGACTTAAGGGGCAGGTCTTAAGGCATAGAAGGTGTGATAGAGAGTTTACCAATATGGCATCTGACTGGGATATAAGGCATGGCTTGGATGAAAAACTGCAATTTCCTCTACTTTCAATTTCAGCCCTGCCTTCTGTTTCCCCTGCTGGTTCTCCCCACTCCACCTCCACCCACCACCTCCTTGGTTTCTCAATTTCTCTCCAAGGGCAATCCCAACAACCATGGGTTACAGGCACACTACTGTGGAACAAACCACAAGAATGCACATTAGTGACTGAGGGGTTCCCTCTTGAACCCAGAAGTTTATTAGCATTCAGCAAAGAAGTATATGTTGTTACAAACAGGCAGTGCATCAAGATATCCAGATGTCAGTGAGAGCTAGAAGTGGAGAGGTCAGAACCCGGGTGATTTTGTGATGTCTCAGGGATGGAGAAGAGGAAGCTCAGGTACAGCCAGGGGCCACACTCCCCTTTCTGCACTGGGAGAGAAATAACTCTTACACCTGGGGTGATGATGTACTGCAGTTCCTAATTTCTTCCCTCCTTCCTCCAGCCATTTTATTTAACATGACCTAAATATACATTCCTGTTTTATTCCCCCCCACCCCCACCCCCATATACAGCAGGAAAAATAAGCACCAATAATAATAACAATAATTAAAGTCCCACCTCTCAATAGACCCAACCCTCACACATATACATACCATGTGGATTTTCTTCTTTGGAGTGACTATAGGATTGGAAAGTCGGGGATCAGGCCAGCAAGCCATCACCCTGAAAGTCACTGTTCCCCAAAGTACCATCCACGTGTGAGCTGGAGCAGGGCAGGGGAGGGGGAATGGTGGTAGGGGAGGAGATTCCCCCAAAGCAGCAAGAGGGGTGAAGGAGTTCCCCAAAGCCTCTCTTCTGGGCAAATGTCACAATCAACTGAGCTCCTAGGAAGTCCTATGCAAGGGTTTCCTCAACGAGATGGTAAATTCCTGATAGTGCAAGCATCATTGTCATCTGTCTCCCACAGCTTCTTGGGGAAAGGGGACATGGTTGAAACCCCCTTCCTTCCCCATTGGGTGGAGAATGTTCCCAAAATGCTCCTTTGGAGAAACTCAACAAGACAAATAGCACAACATGGGCACTCTGATTTCAAAACTAAAGCACAAAACATAACGAGGAAAAAAAATAAGACACATGAGTACTCTCAGAGGGTCTAGACATGGGGAAGAAGGGTTCAAAAGAAAGAAAAACATAAAATAAAGCCAGAAAATGACAAGCTGTCTACCAGGTCCCACACGCCTGAGTCACTTGGCGTTTGTCTTCAGTACCTGGGCATCTTCTGCTGTCCCTATCACGGGGGGAGGGAACGGACAGTGTGATACAGCTAAGGTAGGGAGAGGGGAAAGAGGGAGGGCCCTAGGCAGTTGAGATGCCAGCCCTCTGCACAAGCAGCAGCAATTTTTGTGTCATCTTTGTTTTGTTTAAAACTGTAAACAGCACCGCTTAAAAATAAATCAGAAAAGAACAATTGATAAACATTGTTTTCCATGAATATAAAATGCAAACAATATAAAAATAGATAATTGACTTTTGATATATATATATATATATATATATTAAAAACAACTTGAATGCAACATACACATGGGTAAACTTGAAGTCTCCCTGCTAAACCCCATGCCTCCCTCTAGCAACTGGGCCTGGGGGCTGAGGGCAGGTGGGGTGGCGGCACTGGCACAGGTAAGGAAAGCTGCTGGCAGCAGGATGAAGGGTACACACCCAGCCTCCTGAGTGTATGAAGCTACTTCCCTTCTTGGCATAGGACTAAGGAGGGAGAGAGACTGGTGTTTACTGAACCCATTATCCGGGCAGTCTTGTGGCCTGGTACCCAAGCTGAGGCCAGATAGGTAGGGCTGGCTTGAACTGGGCCCCAAGGCAGTGCTTCCTTGGAGACTCTAAAGCACCAAGAAACTGGCATCCTGGCCCTGGGAGAGGCCTACTAGGTGGCCTTCTCTATCCACATTCACTGGTCCTCCAAGGACCAGTCTCATCTGGGAATTCTCAGGATCACAGCTGTCTGGCACTAGGCCTATTGGGTAATAAGATGAAGGCAGCTGCTTCCACTAAGTCCCATTTTCCCTTAAAATCACATCCAAAAGCATTATTCCAGGACCTTGCAATGGAGACATGGTGTTCATCCAGTAGTACTCTTGGTGTGGACATGATATCAACAGTTTTAGTGGTCTGGGGTGTATTTGCTGCCACCCAAGCCAGCACTAGTCTGTGTTTGGAAACAGGCCTGAAGCTTGGCTGGCTCTCCCAATGTCACCCTGTGCTGTCATCACCATGGGTCCCCAGACAGGTCTTCCTTCCTCCTCTAGGCTGCCATTGGGTTTCAGCCAT